>NC_059075.1:119021114-119117648 GCF_020497125.1 Mauremys mutica
CAGGGGAATACAAGGACTTACAGCTCCCTTGTCCTCCACCCCAGCCCAAGCTGCCCTGAGAAAAGCTAAGAACATAAGAACAGCCATACTGGGTCAGACCAATGGTCCATACAGCCCAGTATCCTGTCTTCCAACAGTGGCCAATGCCATGTGCTTCAAAGGGAATGAACAGAACAGGGCAATTATTGAGTGGTCCATTCCCTGTCATCCCCTCCCAGCTTCTGGCAATCCGAGGCTAGGGACACTCAGGGCATGGGACTGTGTCCCTGACCACCATGACCAATAGCCATTGAGGAACCTAAGCTCTGTGAATTTATCTAATTCTTTTTTTAACCCAGTTATACTTTTGGCCTTCACAACAATCCCTGTCAACTAGCTGCACAGGTCGATTGTGTGTTGTGTCAAGAAATACTTCCTTTTTTTCTTTTAAACCTGCTGCCTATTAATTTCATTGGGTGATCCTGGTTCTTGTGTTATGTGAAGGAGTAAATAACACGTCCTTATTCACTTTCTCCACACCAGTCATGATTTTATAGACCTCTATCATATCCCCGCTTAGTCGTCTCTTTTCCAAGCTGAACAGTCCCAGTCTTTTTAATCTCTCCTCATATGGAAGGTGTTCCAAACCCTTCATCATTTATGTTGCCTTTCTCTGTACTTTTTCCAACTCTAATATATCTTTTTTGAGATGGGATGACCAGAACTGCACCCAGTATTCCAGGTGCGGGTGTACCATGGATTTATATAGAGGCAATATGATATTTTCTGTCTTATTATCTATCCCTTTCCTAAGGTTCCTAACATTCCGTTAGCCTTTTTGGCTGCCGCTGCACATAGCATAAATGTTTTCAGCTGTGGCACAGCTTGAACATGTGGGTCACAGTTTTTAGGGATTAAGACTAGAGGTGGGTGGGAAACTATTTTTCTACCTTCCGAAATGAACCTGAGATCTTTCAAAAGTAAAAATAGATGTGTATGTATGTGAGAGTGAACAGCCTGGTGGTTAAGGCCTGCACTGGGGATGTGGGAAACCCCAGTTCAAGATCCTCCTCTGCACTTTGGTCTCACAAATCAGTGCCTTAACCACCTGGCTATTCTGGGTTGAGTCTCTCTGAGACATTCCATCCTGGACCCAATAAACTTTTCCCATCAAAACTAGTACATTCCCATGAAACATTTCAGCTTCAATTAATTGGAATTTTCCAAGAACAACAAAAATCAGAAAATTCCCAACCAGCTGTAGTAAGAATCATATTTTCTGTCATGGCTAAGGTTACACAAGTCCTAATTTTGGATATTTATGAAGTAGCAGAAAGAAAAAATTGAAAAAGGATGTGCAACTTCCATTCCTTACCCTCCTAATCTGAATATTCAAATTAAGATGATTTTTTTTAAACCACAAAGAGACAAAGCTATTATTTGATGCATATTCAAATTAAAAGGCTTTTTATAGCCCAAGATATGCAGTAGGATGTTTTTGAACCTATCTGATATTGCACAAACTACTGAGTAGAATGACTTTTCCTTCCCACTCTTTGTAGCTCTTATTGCTAGAATGTCAATAATTTCTGAACAGCCTTATTAGACTCAGACATAGCTTTATGCTGATGCTGTTATGTTTTGTTTGTTATGTTTTGCTGATGCTGTTTCAATAGATTGAATCTCTACTTATACTCATTTAGAAAATAAAAAGATCTCTTCTCCTATCCACGCTTACCATCTCTTTATAGTATCTTCTAAAATGACCACCGAGAGATCATCCCTTTTATAAATTTCAGTCCCCTCTGCCAGATGAGTCACTCACCAGGGGAAACTGGTTCCTCTGGACTGCAGCCAGATCATTGTTCTGTGGTGCTTCCATTTGACCGATAGAGCATCAGGTTAATGATTTTGGATTGCTATTTTTAACCCTTTGCTAGGTGCAGGAATTTCTCCAGTGTGTTTCTGCTCAAAATAGAGGTTAAGCAGCAAAAGTGAAGAGACAGTCCAGTTTACAATCCAAATGACGATCACAAAACAAAATGCAATTTGTAGTTTGATATAGACGTGTGAAGACATATACCAATCAACCACAGTTTATTTTAATGTAATTAATCTTAAAATAAAGTGCATACAATGTTGTATTAAACTTTATCCCAGCAATATCTTGAATAGATAGAGAAGGAGGGGCCTTCCTGAACAGTATTGCTTCTTACTGTTTCATGTTGTTTGTATTTCCCCATGCTTGGCGTGTTGTTTTCTCACCCTATTCCTTTGTGCATTTACAGGATGCCTCTATAGCTTTCCATATCAATAAAACACTGGTGAGAAAGTCCATGAACTTGCTGCTGATTGGGGAGCTGGCACTTGGTCAACCCAGCTTTGAGCCCTGCAAAAATGTGAGCGTCTTTAAGGGACTGATGTAGGGTGGGATCTGGGAGTCAAGTTTGTTCCCCAAAAATGCAAAACCAGATTTTTCATTCATTTAGTGGCAGCCAGAACTCCTGGTACACATTATACATCACACTGCAACATAGAGCCACAATGCCAATGGACGGGAATGCTGATCAGCCATGCTTTTACCTTGGTGCAATATTGACCCTCACTGAGCTCCCCTACTTCCCCCACATTTAAATGATTCCCCACATAGTGGTAGCAGGCAGGAAGAACCCATCAGCTATTGGATATCCCCAGCATCACAGATTCCCTCTAGTTATGGCACAGCCTGTCAAGTGCAGACTGTCCCAGTGACTCCCTCTGTGGGAGCATAGATTTCCCCCACTTCCACAGAGATCTCTGTGCAGAAAGGTAGTAAACTGGACTTTTCTTGTTGCCCATCAAAAGCAAGAAGTCAAAAGGTGACTCTCATTACAACACTATGCAATTCTGTAGTTTATGTACTACATTGCAAAATCAATCAATGCACGTTATGGAATATATCACATCCTCCTTCACATAGCGGCATTCACCGTCAGGTTCAGAAACAACAGGCTTCACTAGGAAAGATTCTTATTGCCCAATTAATTTGTTAAAACATAAAAGTTACATTAACAGTATTTATTTCAGAAATTTTTCAGTGTAAAAGTTAAATTATGGCATTTATCTATTCTCTTGCAATTTTCATGCATTTCATGTAACAGCTCTCAAGTGTTGGTTTATAAGTGTTTATTAAAGAATTATTTTCTGAAATTTTAAAGTTAAGTTTGCTTCCAGAGAGGCTCTATTCTCAGAGGTGTGAGGGTAGATACTTAAAATATGAGTGTGTATGTGACAGCCGCCACCTTGGCCAACACACCACGGACTGGACTGACAACAGTCTGACATCTTTTGTGGATTAGGCATAGAGGAGGCCATATTATACATATTGACCAGTGGGTTGCATATATAAGGTTGAATGTTCACTGCCAGAAAACTTAATTAATACAGAGTTAAGGCAAACTTAAACTTCTGAAAACCAGGAAATATAGAATTAAGGTAACGTCTCTACACTACACCTCCACACAACCTTAACTCTGCTTCCCTGGAGCTAGCAATAGGCACAGAGGCCAAACCAAATCTGACCTATCCCTAACACAGAAAATGGCAGGTTTTGTTATGTTGTGTCCAACACAATTCTATACCATCATTCCTCTTCAGATCCTCTCACTGACCCTCACTGTGTTACGTGTAGCTGTATTGACCCAGGGATTAGTTGCAGCTCCCCATTACAATTTCAGCATTGTACATCTGTGTCATGCATCAGTCATGCCTATTCTCTGCTCCCCAGATGTCTCCTGTGGCATACACTGAGCATGCTTGTTCCCAGCTCCCATCATGGAGCTGGTCCATTGTGCCTAGTACCACTCAAGAGAAGTTCAGTGAGCTTCTCCGATAACAGAACCAATTTGTCCTGGCAAACTTACCTCTCTGGCATCATTTTCAATGTGGTAACTAGTCATTCCCATGTCCGCACAGCCGCATTCCACCATTCTGAGCTTCATATCCCAGACACAATACAACCCACAAGACTGTCTCAGAATAGAAGCTAGGCCAGAGGTGGGCAAACTACGGCGTGGCCCGTGGGACCCTCCTGCCCAGCCCCTGAGCTCCTGCCCCAGGAGGCAAGCCCCCGGCCCCTCCCCTGCTGTTCCCCCTCCCCTGCAGCAGTCTGGGTGGCAGGGCTGTGAGCTCCTGTGGCAGCACAGCAGCAGAGCCGGGGACTGACCCGGTGCTATGAGCTGTGCGGTGGTGTGGCTGGCTCCCGCCGGGCGGCGCAGCTGCCTGGGAAGTGCAGAGCAGCTGTAGCGCCACCAGCCATCGGTGCTCCAGGCAGTGCGGTAAGGTGGCAGGGGTTGGGTAGAGGGCAGGGGAGTTCGGGGTGGTGGTCAGGGGTGTGGATAGAGGTCAGAGCCATCAGAGGGCAGGGAACAGGGGGGTTGGACGGGGCAGGAGTCCCGGGGGGGCTGTCAGGAGGCGAGAAGCAGGAGGGGTTGGATAGGGGGCGGTGCCAGGCCACGCCTGGCTGTTTGGGGAGGCAAGCCATGTGTGTCAGCCAAGTCAGGTAGTGCTCTGTACCTTCACCAGGTTGAGGTTGGTATGCACTGAAAAGAGGAGTCCCCAGTAATTCATGTGTAGAGACAAATGTGTTTCTGGTCCCTTTCACTGTGCTCTCCCCAATATGGGCTTGGGATGCACTAATAATAAGGTGGGGGTGTTCTTTAGGACTGAGTGTATAGTGGATACAAAAGATGACCCCAATATAGCAAAGGACATATTCATCAAGTTAGGTTGTTTAAATGATAGTTTTAGGGACATCTTTTACCCTGCACTGTGAGTGTGGAGGGTAGAAATTGATTCCTGGTGTCATCAGGAGGCATTGCCATCCTGTTGGAGCTGGGGTTGATTGACAGAGGCTGGTTTTATAGAGTTTAAAGCCAGAAGGGACCACCAGATCATCTAGAACCGAATGTGCAAAGACGACATAGCACTGCCCTGGCCCTGTTACAGAAGTTCAAGGAACCCTGGCCCTATTTTATCAGTGATGCATTTTCTCTTCCAGTTCCAGGGCTGGTGATTCCAGCATGATTTGGGGCACCTTTCAGTCTTCACCAAGTCCAAATGGAACCACTTGTGTCATGAGTTTGTGGTGTGCAATGTAAAGGTAAGTGCCTAAGGGTGCCCTTTGGAACTTCAGCAGGGTAGGTTAAAAGAGTGAGCCCCTTCTGTTCAGAAAGTCTCTCATGGATAGTCTGCCCCATAAATGTAGCAGAGAGGAGAACATGATGCAATTCTCAAGGAAAGGGTGAACAAATAATGGTGAGGGCTCATGCAGGCTTCCCCATGCCCCAGCCATGTGAGCTCATGGAAGAAAAACTGCTAGAGGGGCCACCGAAAAACTCATCCAACAGGAGTAGAGGCAAGGCACCACAGCAGAGACCTTCAGATGCTCTTCCCTTATGTTTATTGGCTGTTCATTCCAGTTCCCTCCTTCAGAATCTCTTCACTTCAGTCTCACTCAGACTGCTCTCCCTGTTCCCCTTCTTCACTCCTTTTTTCTTTCCCTTTTTTCTTTTATCCCCTTTCTTTCTATGCCCCTTTTCACTTCCTTTGTGCACCTAATTCTCCCCAACAAAACCTCACTCAGAACTCATTTTTATTTATTTATTTTGTGGAACTAATATGTTTGCAGCCATTATATTATTCACTCTGCTTGTATATTAGATTTTTTACTCCCCCATCCCTATCCCTTTGTCTTGTCTATTTAAAATGTAAGCCTTTCAGTGCAGGGACTGTTTGTCCAGTGCTTAGCACAACAGGGCCCTGATCTCAGTTGGGGTTTCTAGGCACTACCAGAGTTCAAATGATAAAAAAATAATAAATGAGGCCATTTATATTTGGCAGCAGTATGTTTTGATTCCTGCAGGGATTTTCATCCACATGGCGGAATTGCCAACATAACCAGCATCACGCCAAAACCAACTGCTTCCCGAAGGACCCTGATATTCTACTACATCCCTCCCTTTTTGCCTTGGGAAAGACACTCTCTGTGGAGGTGACTATGAGGGAATAGTTTTGAACAAACTTGGTTTCTGAAAGGATATAGTGCTAAAAGACCTAGCGGTCAGGAAGCTGTAGTGTATTGGAAGTAACTTGTCCAGTCTGTGTGATTTTGGAGCTCCTGAATCACTGCAGGATTGCAGCCATTCTGGAAAAGGGCTGGTGCTGAGACATACTTGCTCCTTGGAACACTAGTGGTTCCCTGGAGAAACAAAGAGTTTCACCTTGTTTGTTCAGTGTGGGTGTATTAATCATTCAGCACGGGGAGTGTAGTTTACAGGGGAAGGTGTCCAGTAGCTTAGTCAGGACTATGATTATTTTATATAACTTTATGTGATTCAGAAATTCAAAACTGTTATCAGTGTTCCCAAGAGTCTGGCTTGGGACAGTAATAGAAATATACCTAACATCCTAGAGATCCTTCTTCATCACTGGTGCATTAAAGGCCAGATTTTGGAAAGTGCTCAGTTCCTACTTAGGTACCAAAATAAGAGGCATCTCAATCAAACCAGTAGGAACCCAAGCCAACCTGATGAAACCCACTTCGTCCTCATAGCAGTACTCTCAAGTGTCACTTTATACCACTAACCACCTGAACAACAAACCAAAAACCACACCCAAACCTGAATGATAGTTAGGTGACTGGGAGAAAAAAAATCAGTAGGCAAACCGTAAGGAAGAACAGATTTTAAAAGAAATTAAATAGCTAGGCTGTTACAGATCCCCAAACAGAAATTTCACAGAAGCGAACCACATTACTATTGTGAAATATGCAAATGACAGGCAGACTCTCACCAAATTCAGAATCAGGAATCGCAAACTGAATAGTAAAGTGGGAGGAGCAAAGTAACGTGGGAACCCATGGAAACTGGACAGTCTAGCTAAGGTGACAGACTAAAACAAAGGTATTTTTACTCAAAGAAAGTAAGACAGTTGCTTCCTCAAACTATCAGAGATGCTAAAATATATTTAAAGAAAAAGATTGGTGAGGAAAAAACTGTTCCTCACCCCTGGAGAAAGGAAAGCAGGAGCAGAGACAGCATCACACCATGAAGCAACCTGCCAGCAAATCAAGAATGGGGAAACAACAAATGAGCACAGGGACCCCAAACTCACTATCACGCCTCAACCTGGTGAGAAGTTTTAGACCATATCTTCCTCTGAGAGAAATCAGAGGCTTCTAATCCCTCTTACACTTTGGTAGCATCAGTATCATTTGTCATGGCAATACAGTTTTTTATTTGATTGAGGAGTGGGAGAGTTAGGAACTGTCTAAAAAGGTGCGTCTCAAGGAGGAAATAGAAGTGGGGAAGTGCCTCTGTGGGTGTTTCTCAGGGAAGGATAGGAGATCTCTATAGCCCAGCTGACCTGTTGTGGTCTTCTCTCCTTCACAGCTTGGGATGGTGAAGAAGAAATTGATACCATCAGCACAAATACTTCATCAGTGAGTATTTCCTCTATCCTGCACAACCATCAGGCCCTCACCTAGTGTGGTAGGGATACCCTCATTTGTTGTGTAGGCCTCACATTCCAAGCCATGTGTCTGGAGGCAGGGTAGAGAACTCCAGTTGCCTCCCTCTACCCCCAAGTCTCTTGGTTCCCTTCCACAACTTTTGGAGAGGCAGGAATTAACCTCAGATAAATGCTGGTTTCTGATATAATTGCCAGTGCATTTATCTGGGCAGGGACAAAACCTGAACTAATGAAAGGGACCATTCAAGGCCCTTACGGGTAATTACATGTACCACCTAGCATAGTACAATGTACTGGGTTTCTAACACTTAAAGATACAGAGCAATACTATCTAACCCAATTGAGTCCAAGCTGCTTAGGCATAGTGTGAGCTTGGAGTCATGAATCCCAGTTTCTGCTGCATCACCAGGCATCCACCCTTGTGATTGCTATGTTGGTCATGGTTCCTCTGCAGGGTCTGAGTCACTCTTCTAGCCCAGCTGAAGTTGGAGTGTGGCCTCCTCCTGAGCAAATTCCCTAGCTCTGGGTTCAAGCTGCCTTTGAGCCTGCTGCCTTCAGCAGCAATAAATGCTAACTGCCCAAGTCTATGGCTCTCTCCCAGCCCTGTTTCCATGCCAGCCAATTAGCCCAGAACCAACCAGGTGATTGCCAATGAATCCCTTGTCCCTCTTTGGGCAGGGCTGAGTTCCCTCTCTGGAATGGCATTCCCCTCCTCCAGTGAGAGGCAGGATGGCAGCAAGAAGTCAGTGGTGAGGTTTCCTCACAGCCTTTCAACCAAACAAGCCAGTTCCACTCTCTGCCCATCCTCTAATGAATGAAGGCTCAGGAAAAGGGTAAGAGTGGCCCTTCAACACAGCTGGCATGTGCATGTGGAATGAGCGAGTTCACACCTAGCAATTGCCACAGCCTCCCAGTTTAATTCCTCCAAGAAAGCAGACAGAGAGGACTTTTCCTCCTAGCTTGGTGGGATATTTAAATACATGAGGAAGAAGCATGTACTGCTGCATAGGATGTACTGCCTCTACAGGAGCTTCAGATGGGATGTGTGATGTTGCACTCCATATGCTTTATGAAAATATGCTTATGAATTTGAATATGATGTAACTGGAATATGCTTTATGCAAAAGGTTTCTTGTAAGGTGTCATTACAAAGCTTATAATCTACTGAGTGTGTTCATCCTAATTGTTTGCATGCATTATTTCTATGTCTGAAGTTAGGATAATAAGATATAAACTTGTATCACTGATGTAAACATATTAAGTGGAAGCCATTAAGGGTGCTTCAGAATCAATGAACTGTAAATGGCTCAGTTTACTTGAAAACCTTTCTGTATACGTGTGGGCCAGGCCAGGAAGAATGGAGGGTGGGGTCTCACAGGACATGTGATCATGTCACCTGATACTGGAATCCATCTTAATCCCTGTACTTTTCCATTCAGGGAGGAGTGGGGGCCAAGCACAGACAAAGGACTCCCCACCTTGTGCAAAAGCTATGTAAAGAGGGTGGAGCAGGACAAAGGGGTTTCCAGTCATGTGAAAACCTCTAGTTACCACCTGAGATGGCTGCTGTAAATAACAAGGACTGGGCCGGGGAAAGGATTGGGCCCAGACTAGGAAGGAGTCTAGTCTGTGAAATAAGCTTAATGGAACATCTCTGAGGGTGAGATATTACCTGTAATCAGTTTCTTAATGTATTAGGCTTCGACTTGCATGTTTTTGCTTGGTAACTTATTTTGTTCTGTCTGTTATTACTTGAAACCACTTAAATCCTACTTTTTATACTTAATAAAATCACTTTTGTTTATTAATGAACCCAGAGTAAGTGATTAATACTTGGGGGAGCAAACAGCTGTGAATATCCCTCTATCAGTGTTAGAGGGCAGACAATTTATGAATTTACCCTGTATAAGCATTATACAGAGTAAAACGAATTTATTTGGGGTTTGGATTTCACTGGGAGCTGGGTGTCTGGGTGCTGGAGTCAGGTAACCTGCAGAGCTGTTTTCACTTAAAGCCTGCAGCTTTGGGGGCATGGCCCAGACCCTGGGTCTGTGTTGAAGCAGGTTAGCATGTCTGGCTCAACAAGGCAGGGTTCTGGAAGTCCCAAGCTGGCAGGAAAAACAGGCTCAGAGGTAATTTCAGCACATCAGGTGACAGTCACAAGGGGGTCTCTGTGACTGAACCCATCACAGGATGTGTCTGGAGAAATATGAGCTCATGTGCTAAAAGGGCAGAGTCGATATGCTACAGGGACAACAGAGGGTGGGGCGAAAGCTGACTGAGGAAAAATGGTGATGGTGTGCCCATGAGATTTGCCAAAATGAGACACCTCTCAAAGTAAATTATGCAGACATTCAAAATATGATCATGTGTGCTGTTGGCTCAACTAGTCTCCTTGAGTTTGGCTCCTCCTCGTTGGGGCTTCAATATACCCACAGGCCCTGCAGGGCTCCTTGGTCTTGGCTTCTTCTTGAACGAGGGGAAAAAAGGTGAGATTCCCAAATGCTACCCCACTTGTGGCACCAAAATATAACATCACTCACAGTAAATTATGTTGCTCTGTGACCCTGCCTCTCTTTTCTGACATGAGGAATGTAATAGTTACTGGCCATCTGAGCTGACCCTCAATGAGATGAATGAGGCAGATTGTATATCTCAAAATTATTGCTCCAAGCTCTCTGCTGACTCCGCTCTATGCCAGTTAACCTCCAAAAATGTGAACTGAGTGTTTCTTCACAGCCACAGCAGTTAGATACATGATTGAGAGAGAAAGATAGCTAGCTAGCTAGCTCCAATTCTGGAGAACAAGACAATAGTTTCAGAGAAGTGCCAGTATAGGATATGGGTGCCTATCAGCTGTTTCCAACCTCAGAGTGAAAGGACAGCAAGGGTGAGATGATGATGATGATGAGAGAAAAGGGGAAGATGAAGTAGGGAGGAAGCTCCCCTATGAGCATGGCTTGGTGTCAAGTAACAGATAGCCTCCCCCATTCATTGCAGTATAGAATCATATAAACGTAGGGCTGGAAGGAACCTCAAGAAGTCATCAAATCCAGCCCCCCTGCACTGAAGCAGGACCAAGTTAAACCTAGATCATCCCGGACATATCTGAACACCTACTGAGTTTTTATGAATTGAGCCTCACAACACCCCTTCAAGATAGAGAAGTATTTCCATTTTACAGATGGGGAATTGAAGCACAGAGAAACTAAATGACTTGCCCAAGGTCACACAAGAAGTTTGTAGCAGAACCAGAAAGTAAACCCAGATCTCCTGGGTTCCAGTCTAGTACCTTAACCTCAAGACCTTCCTACAGTTACACTGATTCATCCTTTGTTTTTGGTTTTGTGGGTGACTTTGTGATTGGATAAGGCCATTAATGCCTTGTGTTCTCCTGGTTCAGTCTTCAGTCATAATCCTGCTTCTGCTTCCATTCTTCACATTGTATTCACTGTATTTCGCAATTCAATGCAAACTGTGGGTGGTAAGTATACCCAGCCCTTCACAAAAGCCTTTGCTAATGGGCAGCTGCAGTGCCCTGTCCTTGCGCCTTCCCCTGCCCCAACCAACGCCTCCTGCATGCTGCTGAACAGCTCATCGCGGTGGGCAGGAGATGTTGGAAAGGAGGGAGAGGCGGTGATCATCCCAGCAGGTGGGAGGCTCTGTGGGGGCAGAGGGAAGAACTGATCAGCAGGGCTGCCAGTGGGTGCTGAGCTTAAACCAGCAACTCCCAGTAAAAGGCCCTTGTGCCTGCCAAACCCAGTAGCCATATAGTTAAATGTCTCCTGTGTAGTCCAGTTAGTGAATGGTCAATAGAAGGTCCACATAACACAAGTGAGGACAACAAAGGGAAAACACTATATCAGGCTAGTTGATTGTAGTAATTTAGAGCTGGAAGGAGCCTCAAGAGGTCATGAGATCCAGGCCCCTGCACTGAGGCAGGACCAAGTAAACGTAGCCCATCCCTGACAGGTGTTTGTCCAACCTGTTCTTAAAAACCACCGGTGATGGGAATTCCACAACCTCCCTTGGAAGCCTATTGCAGAAATTAACTATCCTGATAGAAAGTTTCCCCTAATATCTAACTGTCATAAACAGTTAGTTAAGGGTTAAGGTTTTTGTCTACCTGTAAAGGGTTAACAAGCAGTACCTGTGGACACCTGACCAGAGGACCAATGAGGGACAAGATATTTTCAAATCCCTGTGGAGGGAAGTTTTTTTCCTGTTCTTTTTTTTTTTGGAGAGTCTCTCTTGGGAATTAAGAGAGTCCAGACATCTTAATTAAGTCCTCCCAGGTTTCTGCAATAAATTCTTCTATTCAAGCTAGTGAGTATTAGCAAGGAACTAGTATTCTTATACTTTTATTTCTGTATTTGCAATTCTGTGTTTTGCTATAGAATTTCTTTAAGTCTGTACTGTTATTGCTTTTACTGAGAAAGAAAGGAGGGGGAATTCTCTCCAGAGATTGATAAGTTTAGACCCTGTATATTGTTCCATCTTGGTTACAGAGACAGTGACTTTCTTTTATTTTTTTAATAAATCTTTTCTGTAAAGGACTTGGTTAATCTTTCTTTGGGTGGATTCTCAGGGAAAGGGGAGGGGGAGGCATCCCTCTGTAGTTAGATCCCGATATCTCTCCTAGGAAAAGGGAGGGGGGAGGAAGCAGGGGGGAATGGTTTATTTCTCCTGGGTGTAAGAACTCCATAGATTTGGGGCTCTTGGGATTCCCCAAGGATTTTGGGGAAGGACTGTGTCCCAATCCACGTACCTGATTGGGTGGTGGCAGCTTTTACCAGATCTAAACTAGGATTTTTAGTTTAGAGGGAAACCAGTGCAGGTCCCCATTTTGGAACCCAACAGCTTGAAGTGGGGGTGAGACCTATGACACTAACCTAAATCTCCCTTACTGCAGATAAGAACAGCCATACTGGGTCAGACCAAAGGTCCATTTATTATCCCAGTATCCTGTCTTCTGACAGTGGCAAGTGGCATAGTAAAGATGCATGACGAGAAAGAGGAAAGCAGGCTGGAGAAACATAAATGGAGGACAGCGATGTAGGAGGGAAGGGAATGGATGACTAAACAAATAAGAAATGCCCTATTTCCTTTGGATCATAGTCAAAGCTCCATGTATTCTCTGGCATGTTAGACCTAGGGCCTTGTCTACACTACAAAGTTTTGGCGGGAAAAGCTGCCTTTTGCTGACAAAACGTGAGGAGTACACACTGCAAAGCTACTTTGGGGGGCAAAAGTCTGCTCTTTTACTGACAAAATAAAAACACCTTGCTGAGAGGCATAAAGACTTCTGCGGCAAAGTTCAAGCAACAAAGCATCAGTATAGACACTGCTGTTTGTTTCGTCAACAGAACTGGCTTCTGCCAGCATCCCACAATGCCTGCCCTGACTGCTCTGCTCACTGTTTTGATCTCTGCTGCCCTGCAGGCATGCACCCCTCCCCTTTCAAAGCTCCAGGAAGTATCTGACAGCTGAGCGTGTTGCTCCATTTGGGGAACAAAGAGCAAATCATTGGAATGCTCCTGTTCTGCCCTGCACTAGGCAAACAGCGGCAGACAGACTGCTGCTGTGGGTGGGGTGGGGGGAGACTGCTGTGGTGCTTTGACATTGCTCAGCATGGAGAGCTCACAGAGCTGCTCAGGGTGCCACTCCTGGCAGTTGAGGAGCCTGTGGCAGAACTCGGAGGGAATCACAGAATCATAGGCAGGCAGAGTGTGCTGCTTCGGGAGAGACTGCTGTGCTGAGCAGAGGCTGAGGCTGAGGTAAGGGGAGGTGTCCCCCTCCACCTGCCTCAGGATAGGTTGGTCAGCCTGCTGTCTATATATCTATATATCTATATATAGATATAGATAGATAGATACACACACACACACACACACACTCCATTCTCCTCTCCCTCCCACCAGATGGTTCAGTAGAAAAAGGGGCTGACAATCTACTAGGATGCCCATGGAAGGATGGGATTGAGAAACCTGCAGCATGTGACACTGTGCCTGCCCCATGAGGCATTGCAAACCCTTCCCAAAGCATCCTGCAGCCAGTTGCATAGTGGGATATCTACCACAGTGCACTGCTCTGTGTCGATGCAAGAGCTGCTACTCTGGATGCACTTTCCCAACACAAGGATCATAGTGTGGACATGCAACAGCAATTTTAATTAAAGCGGCATAATGTTTGCCGACAAAGCAAACATTAGTGTAGACAAGGCCTTAAATTCAGTACCAAGGCCCCATGCTGAGACAGTGATGGGGTTAAGTATCACGTTCCCACTTTGTCCTACAAGAAATCATAGAAGATTAGGGTTGGAAGAGACCTCAGGAGGTCATCTAGTCCAACCCCCTGCTCAAAGCAAGACCAACCCCAACTAAATCATTCCAGCCAGGGCTTTGTCAAGCTGGGCCTTTAAAACCTCTAAGGATGGCTATTCCACAACCTCCCTAGGTAACCCATTCCAGTGCTTCACCACTATCCTAGCGAAATAGATTTTCCTAATATCCAACCTGGACTTCCCCCACTGAAACTTGAGACCATTCCTCCTTGTTCTGTCATCTACCCCACTGACTACAGCTGAGCTCCATCCTCTTTGGAACCCCCCTGTGATGGGTTGGATCACAGAACCCCCTTGGGAACTGCCACCTGATGTGCCAAGACCACTTCTGCCCCTGCTTGCCCTGCCCTGTTGGCTTAGGACTTCAGTGCCCTGTCTGGTTTGAGCCAGACTCGCTAGCCTGCTGCAAACACAGACCCAGGTTTGAACCATGGACCCTAACAGCTGTAGGCTTACCTGAAAGCAGCTAACAGAAGTGTCCTTGTCTTTAACACTCAGATGCCGAACTCCCAATGGGGTCTAAACCCAAATAAATCTGTTTTACCTGGTATAAAGCTTATACAGGGTAAACTTATTAAAAAAAATTTAATGGAGAGATACTGATCTCATAGAACTAGAAGGAACCTTGAAAGGTCATCAAGTCTAGTCCCCTGCTTTTGCAGCAGGACCAAGTACAGATTTTTGCCCCAGATTGCTAAATGGCCCCCTCAAAGATTGAACTCACAACAGTGGATTTAGCAGGCTAATGCTCAAACCACTGAACCACGTGTCAGCAACTTTTCAGCAGTGGTGTGCCAAGTCTTCATGTATACACTCTAATTTAAGGCTTCGGGTGCCAGTAATACATCTGAACATTTTTTAGAAGGTCTCTCTATAAGTCTATACTATATAACCAAACTACTATTATATGTAAAGTAAACAAGGTTTTCAAAATGTTTCAGAAGCTTTATTTAAAATTAAATTAAAATGCAGATCTTATTAGTTTAGTGTGATCCTGCCCTTGCTTTTCCTTGCTGAGTTTTCCAATGTCTGGTGGCACCTATTTAGATACTTTAAGCTGCAGACAGGCTTCTGAGTTATACGGTAAGTTGATAACTGGCTGGCAGGAGGTCAGCGGCTGGAACCCCAGATCGGCAGCTGAGGTGAGTGGAGCTGGCGGCTGGTAGGGCTGAGCAGGCCAGAAGCCTGGACCCTGTCTGGCAGGGGGCCTGCGCTGGAACTCCAACTGGAAGCAAGGTGAGTGGGGCTGCGGGGACCCCGGCTGGCAAGGAGCCAGCAGCCAGAACCCCAGAGCAGCCGTGGGCTGACCACCACCCCCCTGGGGTTTCCACCACCAGCTCCTTGCCACCTGGGGTCTCAGCCCGCTGCCAGCCTGGGGTTCTTTCCCCCAGGCCAGCAGCGGGTGCTGAGTGGGACCCCGGCTGGCAAGGGGCCAGCAGCAGGAACCCCAGAGCAGCGGTGGGCTGAGCAGCTCAGCCCGCCACCGCTCTGGGGTTTCCACCACCAGCTCCTTGCCACCTGGGGTCTCAGCCCGCTGCCAGCCTGGGGTTCCTTCCCCTAGGCCAGCAGCGGGTGCTGAGTGGGACCGGCGGCAGGACCCCAGCTGGCAAGGGGCCAGCAGTAGGAACCTCAGAGCGGCAGCAGGCTGAGCAGCTCAGCCCACCCCGCGTACCATGAAAAATCGGCTCCTGTGCCACCTTCAGCACACGTGCGTAGGTTGCCGACCCCTGCACTGAACTATCCCTCCACCTCTTTGTTTGCCCTCTATAACACCGATAGAGAGATATGCACAGCTGTTTGCCCACCCAGGTATTAACACATACTCTGAGTTAATAGGTAAAAAGTGATTTTATTAAATACAGAAAGTAGGATTTAAGTGGTTCCAAGTAGTAACAGACAGAACAAAGTGAATTACTAAGCAAAATAAAATAACACATGCAAATCTATGTCTAATCAAATTGAATACAGATAATCTCACCCTTAGAGATGCTTCAGTAAGTTTTTTCCTCAGACTGGACACCTTCCAGACCTGGGCACAATTCTTTCCCCTGGTACAGCTCTTGTTCCAGCTCAGGTGGTAACTAGGGGATTCTTCATGATGGCCGCCCCCTTTGTTCTGTTCCACCCACTTATGTACCTTTTGCATAAGGCGGGAATCCTTTGTCCCTCTGGGTTCCCCCCCGCCCCTTTTCAATGGAAAAGCACCAAGTTAAAGATGGATTCCAGTTCAGGTGACATGACCACATGTCACTGTAAGACTCCATTACCCACTTGCCAGCACACACACATATACAGGAAGACTTACAGGTAAAACAGAGCCATCCGCAGTCAATTGTCCTGGTTAATGGGAGTCATCAAGATTCCAAACCACCATTAATGGCCCACACTTTGCATAATTACAGTAGGCCCTCAGAGTTATAGTTCATATTTTTAGGTTCAGATTCAAGAATGGTACATTTATACATATAGGATAATCACACTCAGTAGATTATAAGCTTTGTAATGATACCTCACAAGAGACCTTTTGCATGAAGCATATTCCAGTTACATTATATTCACTCATTAGCATATTTTTATAAAATCATATAGACTGCAACGTCACACCCCCTTCAGGTAGTGGAAGGCTGCTATCAAATCCCCCCTCACTCTTCTCTTCTGCAGACTAAACAAGCCCAGTTCCCTCAGCCTCTCCTCATAAGTCATGTGCCCCAGCCCCCTTGATTATTTTCATTGTCCTCCGCTGGACTCTCTCCAAAATGTCCACATCCTTTGTGTAGTGGGAGCCCCAAAACCAGATGCAATTCTCCAGATGTGGCCACACCAGTGCCAAATATAAGGGAATAATCACTTCCCTCGATCTGCTGGCAATACTCCTACTAATGCAGCCCAATATGCCGTTAGCCTTCTTGGCAACAAGGGCACATTGCTGACTCATATCCAGCTTCTCATTCACTGTAATCCCCAGGTCCTTTTCTGCAGAACTGCCGTTTAGCTAGTCAGTCCCCAGCCTGTAGCGTTCATGGGATTCTTCCTTCCTAAGTACAGAACTCTGCACTTGTCCTTGTTGAACCTCATCAGATTTCTTTTGGCCCAATCCTCCAATTTGTCTAGGTCACTCTGGACCCTATCTCTACCCTCCAGCACATCTACCTCTCCCCCCAGCTTAGTGTCATCTGCGAATTTGCTGAGGGTGCAATCCATCCCATCATCCAGATCATCAATAAAGATGTTAAGAACATAAGAATGACAATACTAGGTCAGACCAAAGGTCCATCCAGCCCAGTATCCCGTCTACTGACAGTGACCAATGCCAGGTATCCCAGAGGGAGTGAACCTAACCGGTAATGATCAAGTGATCTCTCTCCTGCCATCCATCCTGTTGTTGAACAAAACCGGCCCTAGGACCGACCCCTGGGGCACTCCGCTTGATACTGGCTGCCAACTAGACATCGAGCCATTGATCCCTAGCCATTGAGCCCAATAATCTAGCCAGTTTTCTATCTACTTTATAGTCCATTCATCCAACCCATACTTTTTTAACTTGCTGGCAAGAATACTGTGGGAGACCGTATCAAAAGCTTTGCTAAAGTCAAGATATATCATGTCCACTGCTTTCCCCATATCCACAGAGCCAGTTATCTCATCATAGAAGGCAATCAGGTTGGTCAGGCATGACGTGCCCTTGGTTAATCCGTGCCCTTGGTTAATCCGTGTTGACTGTTCCTGATCATCTTCCTCTCCTCCAAGTGCTTCAAAATGGTTTCCTTGAGGACCTGCTCCATGATTTTTCCAGGGACTCAGGTGAGGCTGACTGGTCTGTAGTTCCCCAGGTTCTCCTTCTTCCCTTTTTTAAAGGTGGGCACTATATTTACCTTTTTCCAATCGTCCGTGACTTTCCCTGATCCTAACGAGTTTTCAAAGATAATGGCCAATGGCTCTGCAATCACATCAGCCAATTCCCTCAGCATTCTGAGAGAGTCTCCTCTGCTGCTTGTTTCAGGAAATGTCCAGGGGAAGGGACAGATCAGTTCTCAGAGAGACTCTCTTTGGTGCAGTTAGATTAGCTAGTAAATATAGACTTCTTCTGCACTGACTGCTTCTTTTCAAACAGAACCCTTGATTCAAGAAAGCACATAAGAATGTGCCAAAATCCCATTGACTTCAAAGGTGCTTAAGTGCCTTGCTGAATTAAGATCAAAGTAGCTATGAGATGGTAGGCGGGAGTTTTTCTTTCTCTTTTCCAGGGTGGAAGATCCTAAGGCTACATCTACACTGCCAAGTTTTTTTGCCAAAAGTTATACCATTTTTATTAAAGAGCTTTAATTAAAACCACTGTTGCATGTGCTTACCAGCTCCTTGTGTCACTGGAGCGCATCCACATTAGCAACAACTCAGAGAGCAGTGCACTGTGGTAGCAATCCCACCATGCAAATGGCAGCAGGGTGTTTTGGGAAGGGTTTGCAGTGTCTCATGGGGCAAGGGCAGTGTCACATGATGCAGGTTTCTCAATCCCATGGTTCCATGGGCATCCTACTAGATTGTTATCCGCTTTTCAACTGATGGGGGGGGGAGGAGAAGAGTGTATGACAGGGAGCATGTGTGTAAGGGAGAGAGGGGGAGAGACAGACAGTGTGTGTTGGGGGAGAGCGGCATGCTGTCTCCTAAGTTTAGACAGCTGCCAAAAGCAACCAGTCCTGAGGCAGGGGAGGGGGAAACCCTGACATCAACCCCTGATTTGCTCTTTGTTTTCCAGAGCAGAGCAGCCCAGCATTGGCTGTCAGAACGGAGCTTTGAAAGGGGAGGAGTGCATGCCTGCAGGGCTGCTGAGTTCAAAACAATGAGCAGAGTGGTCACTGCAGGCATTGTGGGATTCCCCTGGATGCCAATTACAAGGCTAAAAGCAAGCAAGGTGTTTACACTGGCACTTTGGCGATAAAACCTTTGCACAAAAAGTCTTATCACTCTCCTTGAGGTGGTTTTGATAAAACCTTTGCACAAAAAGCCTTATCACTTTCCTCAAGGTGGTTTTATTATAGCGCTGCAACTGAGAAGTTTCATGGCAAAAAGTGACTTTGCAGTGTGTACTCCTCTGCTGTTTCATTGCCAAAAGCTGCCTTTTGGCAAAAAAAACTTGCAAGTGTAAACCAGGCCTTAGGGTAGTCAGGACCAGACTTATTTGCACCCTGTGAAGTCAAATAAAATATGATCTTTACTTTATATTATGTAAACTCCAAATGGATTTGTGTGTGTTAATTTCACTTTTCAAATGACCTCCACCACTACCCAGAATAAATAAGCAGAGGTCCTTAGTACACCAGTGCCAGTTGCTGACAATGGCCTCATTAACTTTGCCTACATTTCAGAGTGGTAGCCATGTTAGTCTGTATCAGAAAAAACAATGAGGAGTACTTGTGGCACCTTAGAGACAAATACATTTATTTGGGCATAAGCTTTCGTGGGCTAAAACCCAGTTCATCAGATGCACGGAGTGGAAAATAGAGTAGGAAGATATATATAACAGTACATGAAAAGGTGGGAGTTGCCTTATCAGGTGGGGGGTCAGCTCTAACGAGACAATTCAATTAAAGTGGGATATTATCAACAGGACAAAAAAATCACTTTTGTAGTGGTAATCAGGGTGGCTCATTTCAAACAGTTGATAAGAAGGTGTGAGTAATGGTAGGGGGAAATTAGCATGTGGAAATTAGGTTTTAGTTTTTGTAGTGACCCATCCACTCCCAGTCTTTATTCAGGCCTAATTTGATGGTGTCCAGTTTGCAAATTAATTCCAGTTCTGCAGTTTCTCGTTGGAGTCTGTTTTTGAAGTTTTTTTTGTTGAAGAATTGCCACTTTTAAGTCTGTTATTGAATGTCCAGGGAGGTTGAAGTATTTTCTGACTGGTTTTTTGAATGTTATAATTCTTGATGTCTCATTTGTGTCCATTTATTCTTTTGCATAGAGACTATCCGGTTTGGCCAATGTACATGGCAGAAGGGCATTGCTGGCACATGATGGCATATATAACATTGGTAGATGTGCAGGTGAACGAGCCCCTGATGGTGTGGCTGATGTGGCTAGGCCTATGATGGTGTCCCTTGAATAAATATGTGGACAGAGCTGGCAGTGGGGTTTGTTGCAGAGGTAGGTTCCCGGGTTAGTGTTTTTGTTGTGTGGTGTGTAGTTGCTGTTGAGTATTTGCTTCAGGTTGGGAGGCTGTCTGTAAGCAAGGACTGTACAACCTTTCCTGAAGGATGATCCCTCACTCTCACAGACCTTGGGCGACAGACCTTGGGAGATAGGCCAATCCTTGCTTACAGACTGAGGGTGAAGCTTTATGGAGTGGGAACCAAAAATGGGTCAACAAATAAATCTTTGGAGGCAGCTACAGTCATGGAGGGTGTCAATAAGGGTGAATCTGGAGGCAGTGGGGTTATACAGTGTCATGGAGAGCAAGGCTGGATATAGTCACCATTTCCTTGGAGGTCATGGAGAACAAGGCTCGAGGCAGTGGGATTTTGCAGGGGTCACTAGAACCACACTCTACTGAACAAGCTGGCCCACCAGAAGTACTGCTCCCTTGGTCATTCTGGAGAGGAGCAAGGGTACTTTATGGCCTCTGGAACAACATGGGAAGGTCAGGGCTTTCTAGGAGCTGGGGAACAGCTCTCACCTGCTCCCTGGGGAGCACTTGGGCCACCTCTTTCTTTTGGCCCTTTGCCCATAGCAGTCATGGACAAGAGCAAGAACCAGAGGCCAAAGCCTGTCTACAGGTAGCTAGTAACCAGCATAGAGACTCAAACCTACAATGTTGATGTTAGTGGCACCACAGTCTGAGTTAGCCAGCCCCAGAGAAAGATACCTCCTACAGCCATTTCAGATACAAGCAACAGGCTGCAATGGGATGACATCAGTTTAGGGCCTTTTTTTCTTTTCAGGTGGATTAGCTCAAATGGTAGAGCGCTTGCTTTGTATCAGAGAGGTGATGGGATTGATGCCTGCATTCTTCAGCCTGCTCTGCTGTGGTAGGGGGAGCCACCTCTTTTTTATTGCTTTGCTCAGGACCCTGGAGCCATCTCTGTCTCACTGGCACCAGACACGTCAGCTGAAGGTGAGAAATTAGCTCAAGCAGTAGAGTAAGGATGGTCTAATAGTGGAGGGATTCGGCCATGATTCTGGAGACCCCAGTTTCAATTTCTTGCTCAGTCGACATCTTCCTGTGTGACCATGGAAAAGGAACTTAGGGTCCATCTGCACTGCACTGAAAGCCCAGGCTCAGACTCAGGCCCAAACTCCCCTTCCCTCTACACACAAGTTCCACAATCAATCACTGAAGTGAACTGCGAGACACAACTAGCACGGCCTAACTTCTAACTAATTTATTCTCTATTTGACAAAAATACATGAATGCCCTATTGTTTTAAGAAGCAGGAAAAAGTGTTAAATTGAAGAAATGAAGAAATAATCTTTAAAGGTGCAGGTGCATTTTTTCCCTGAGGACTGCGCTGATCATTGTTATAGCTCTTGATTTGCTATAGGCATCAGGTCTTGGCTGCAGAGTTCAGGAGTGTTCACAGTAATAAACTAATAAAAGAAGGAGACACGTACCAGAGCTTTCTTCATAAGATACAAGAGCCCGCTCCCTTTCTCACTGTAGTCACTGTACTACATTATTCATGACATTGTAACCATTTCCCATTGAATGATTTATTCAGCATGTTTTGTGCTACTGAACCAGCTCCCTGGCTGGCTTCATAAAAGGGAATAGTGTTTAAAAGAGGATGGAAACCCTCAAGCTTCAGCACATTAGCCAACCACTAACTGATATGGTTGGGATGAAACTTCCCTTACGAGCAAGTTATTCAGTAATTGTCCTACTATGGGGTTTCTTCCACCTTCTACCTGACTGGCCACTAAGAGGCAGGATGCTGGACTAGCGGGACCACTGCCCTGATCAAGTATGGTAATTTCTATGTCAGTAAATATATGACAATATTTGTTGGAGAAGCTTGATTAAATAAGGCATCACTCAAGGTTCTGGATAAGTAGATGTGGGCTTTCTGCTATTCTAAGCACAGCAGGGTCTAGGTATTTTCTCTTCCTTCCTGAACTCCTTGAAAAGTGTACTACTTACCTTCTCTTTCTGTTCTGCAAGCGTTGCTTGGGGTACTTCTTTTTCCTCATTAGAAATTACTTATAAATTCACGGGGTGCTCTCTCCCACCTCATACTTTCATACTAAGGACCCTATCCTGCAAACACGTTTAATTCTGAGTGTGTGGGTTGTCCCACAGATTTCAAAAAACGTTAAACATATCTGCAATCAACTCTAAAACCTACATATTTCTCAGAATCCAGAGGATACTTCATCACAATGATAACAACTTAAAGATCCAATTTTTGCTCTACATTGCATTTAAGTATACTTCACAGACTCCATACACTAAGGAGGAGTGAACCAGAGGAGAAAAATAGCTGGTTTGAACTGAAGTTCAAATTTTGAATCAAATTTGAGCCTTTGTTTGAAATTTGGAGTATAACCCCCACTTCTTTCCCCAACAAGCACTTTCCTTTAATAAAAACCAAAACAAACAAAAAAACCTACCTTGGGATTTTTCAAACTACCCAGTCTCAGCTGCGCAGGCAATCTGCAAATCTTGTGGTGACCGTGAGGGCTTCTCCTGGGTCAAAAATGGGAGTAATCCCTCCTGGGGCACATCTGGGCCCGGGAAGCCAAAGTTTTCAATGGATCAGCCTGAAAAAACTTGGAAGACAGAAAACTAGAACTGAGACCACTTCCATGTGAAAATGCCACAGGGCGATTAGGCCTTGACAAAGTATTAGGAAAAGAAAGTTGAACATGTTTTGGAGGTTAGAGTGAAGGAAGTTGGATCAGCTGTGTCGAAAGATGGATGGGTAAAGTGTGAATGATTCACTTTCAATTCTCTTTGTAAAGGGACGGAGGAAGAGGTGAGACAGATGGAGGTTTTCCAAGCTGTGATAGTCCAACACTTTGGATGGACGTAGCTATTAGTATCTGCAGGGCACTAGATTCCTTCTGGCAAACTCCAGTTGTTAACTAGTGTTGCAAAATCTATATTAGTTTTGTAGAAGAGAGGAGCCTGTGAGCATCACAGGGATGATTTTATCTTAAAGCTCAAACTTTTGTGCATAAACATGAAGATTTTTAGCCTCCTAGTAACACTGAGGGGTTTTTTTTCAATGTATGGTAAAGATGAGAGGAGGTAATTTCATCATATCTCAAAACACTGTGAAACTGGTAGCCAGTTTGTTACTATCACAGGAACATGTTATTTAAAAGTGATGGAAATAGTGTAATGGCAGAGTATGGAAAGAGGCCACTTTTCTTATATTGATGTGTCACCACCAAGACTAAAATCAGCCTGTGTTCAAATCAGCCCTCGTGCAGTATTCTTGCCAGCAAGTTAAAAAAGTATGGATTGGATGAATGGACTATAAGGTGGATAGAAAGCTGGCTAGATTGTCGGGCTCAACGAGTAGTGATCAATGGCTCGATGTCTAGTTGGCAGCCGGTATCAAGTGGTCATGGGCGCTGACTTACATGGGGCTCTGGGGCTTTAGCCCCATGAATAAATCCCAAGCAGGGGCTCTGCCCCACCAATGTCCGCCGCCGCCGCCGCCAGGGAGAGAGAGCTTAACTGCCTGAACGCAGGCAGCTGCATCTGCCTGTCTCAGTCTCTTCCTTGCCGCTCAGCAGTCAGCAGTGAGTGCAAGCTGCTGCTGACTGTACCATCTCCGAGGGAGGGGGAGAGGGGAGGGGGGGGGGCCCGCCGTGCTGGTGGCAGCCCTCTCCTCTGCCCCACCCTGGAGGCTGGAGGCTTAAACGCAGGCATGTCTCTCTCCCTTGCCTTGCCTGTTGCCTCTGCTGCTGTTGCTTGCTGGAGCACTGGCCGGGGGAGGGGAGGGGGCTGTGCCATGCTTGGCAGCCCTCCCCGCCCCCCTGCCTGCAGGAGATGCAAAGGGCACTTCCGGCCAGGACTCGGAGACTGACCTCACCCACCTGAGCAGGTCCTGGGCTTCCGTGAGTGTTTGACCCTATGATTCCCCCCCAGCCCCCACTCCTGCCCAACGCTGGGGAAGGGGCAGCCCCATGCCATCCCCTCCCACCGTTCGTCCCCCCCCCCACTGAAGCTACGGTGAGGGGCTGCAGGCTGCAGCAGGGGTCAGGGAGGCAGGAAGCCATATGTGAAGGCAGTGCCCCTCCCCTCCAGCATCCACCCACCACAGGGCAGATGGGGGAGGGGGATTCATAGACCTACCTGAGCAGCTGGGGCTTAGGTGAATTTTATGACACCCTGCTCCCCTGCCCCATAGCCATCACCGTACAGACCCCACTTCTGCCCCATGCTGGGCAAGGGGCAGCCCCATCCACAGTGAAGTTATGGTGAGGGGCAGCAACATGGAAGGCTACCTGTGATGGCAACCCCCACCCCCTAGTACCCATCACAGGGGAGGTGAGTGGGCTTTCTGGACCTGAGGGGCCCTAGGAAGGAACATATGCAGTGACTGTGGTGCAGAGTGAGTGTGCTGTGGGGGGCAGGGGGGAGAGGAGGGGTCCCTCCCCTGGAGCTTGCTGCTGCCAGTGGTGGTGATGGGGAGTCCTCTCTGGCCCTAGCCCTGGGGCAGCCTGTCTGCACCCCAAGTTCCTCATCCTCAGCCCTGCCTCACCCCAAAGCCTGCACCCCCAGCACCGAGCACACTCCTGCACTGTGAACCCCTCATCCCCAGCCCCACCCCAGAACCCTCACCTGAGGGGAAAAACATGCAACTTAAATTTGGTGGTCAGTTTGGAGTATCATTGTATTTAGCACAATATTTGATTATTTTACACCCTTCAAAGTATGTAACTGGTCGTATACAGGTGTTTTCTCTGAATACTGTCTGTGTGCCTCAGTTTCCCCAATGCATTTCTTAAGGCTCTAGATGGTGGGATAAGGGGGTGTGATTGTTGTAAAGACCTAGAGGGCCAGTGTGATGCTGTCTGCACAGAGAATGGCCAACACCCTGTCTCCAGGCAACTGATGGCCTGGGCCACTCTCCTGCAAGGTGCCAACTGAAGGTGTTTGGAGTATCATTGTATTTAGCACAATATTTGATTATTTTACACCCTTCAAAGTATGTAACTGGTCGTATACAGGTGTTTTCTCTGAATACTGTCTGTGTGCCTCAGTTTCCCCAATGTATTTCTTAAGGCTCTAGATGGTGGGATAAAGGGGTGTGATTGTTGTAAAGCCCTAGAGGGCCAGTGTGATGGTGTCTGCACAGAGAAGGGCTGCAACCCTGCCTCCAGGCAATTGATGGCCTGGGCCACTCTCCTGCAAGGTGCCAACTGAAGGTGTTGGAGAACAAAGAGATCAGGTGGCCTCCTAATGCCTGGAAAAAAGACAAAGGCCAGAGAGGAGGGAGAGTCAGTGCCCTGTGCAGACTTTCGGGAAGCGCATGGTGTAGAAGAGGATGCTGGGATGCTCTAGAACAGGGGTTGGCCGCAAGCTGATTTTTCATGGCATGTGGTGCAGGCTGAGCTGCTCAGCCCAACCTCGTTCTGGGGTTCCCTCTGCTGGCCCTTACTAGCCAGAGTTCCCGGAACCCCACTCACCTTGCTTCCAGTTGGAGTTTCAGCGCAGGCCCCCTGCCCTGCTCAGCCCTACCAGCCACCAACTCCACTCACCGCAGCTGCCAATCTGGGGTTCCAGCCTCTGACCTCCTGCCAGCCAGTTATCAAATTATAACTCAGAAGCCTGTGTGCAACTTAAAGTATCTAAATAGGTGCCACCAGACATTGGAAAACTCAACAAGGAAAAGCAAAGGCAAGGATCACAGTAAACTAATAAGATCTGCATTTTAATTTAATTTTAAATATAGCTTCTGAAACATTTTGAAAGCCTTGTTTACTTTACATACAACAGTAGTTGTTATATATTATAGACTTATAGAGATACCTTCTAAAAACAGTCAAATGTATTGGGGGGATGGTTGGGGTCGTAGTTTAGTGGTTTGATCATTAGCCTGCTAAACGGAGGGTTGTGAGTTCAATCCTTGAGGGGGCCATTGGGGGATTGGTCCTGCCATAAGCAGGGGATTGGACTAAATAACCTCCTGAGATCCCTTCGAACCCTAATAATCTATGATTACTGGCACATGAAACCTTAAATTAAAGCATATGCATGAAAACTCAGCACACCATTGCTGAAAGGTTGGTGACCCCTGCTCTAGAACTACTCCATACAAAGACAGTCAGGACTCTGGGGGAGCCTCCTCTCTCTGAGCATACTGTCTCCAGGGCAAGAAACTTACACCTTCCTGGGTCTGACCTCGGAGCATTCAGCATGCGCTGTCCGCACAGGTGGGGCTCCTAGGTAAGCTAGAGGGTCCTGCACCCCAACTCCACAGTCAGACGTGACTCTCAGTCAGTTGGTAATACAGGAGGCTTATTAGATGACAGGAACACAGTCTAAAACAGAGCTTGTAGGTACAGAAAACAGGACCCTTCAGTCAGATCCACTTCTGGGGCTGGGTTCCCCAGCCCCAAGTTCTGGGTGCCTCTCTCTTTCCCCAGCCAGCTCCAAACTGACAGTCCCTCTAGCCCCTCCTCTGGCCTTTGTGTCTCTTCCAGACCAGGAGGCCACCTGATTTCTTTATCCCAACACCTTCAGTTGGCACCTTGCAGGGGAAACTGAGGCACCCACACAGTATTCAGAGAAAACATTAAGAACATTCCCACTTCATCACAACAGGTACAACAAAGTATAATATATTGAAGCAGGCAAGTGCTGCTTCTGACTTTCCACTTTTAATTGACCCTTGTAATCTTGTGGCACCGACGTGTTGTAGCTTCATTTTATCCCAACAACAAATTCTTGATTTGTAGGACCATTAATGATCAACAATGGATAAATTCTTAATAAAGTTACCCAGAGAAAAAGAAGAAAAGGGTAATTCATCAAGTGATGGCCTGAGTTCAACACCCAGCTTTGAAACTGAAGTTATACAAAAGAAAGAAGTGGCAAATCCACAAGATGATAAGAAAAGGAGTTTTCAGCAATCTTGGCTATCAAGATTTAAGTGGTTGGAGTACAATATCAAATTAAACAGAGCTTTTTGCTCAGTCTGCAAAAACTGTTCTGAAAAGAAGATCTTAATATTTTCTACGAAGGCTGAACCAACATTTATTTCATCTGGATTTCAAAATTGG
The DNA here is from genome assembly GCF_020497125.1 of Mauremys mutica. NCBI lineage: Eukaryota > Metazoa > Chordata > Testudines > Geoemydidae > Mauremys > Mauremys mutica. The sequence continues at coordinate 119,048,176 of NC_059075.1, forward strand.
AAACATGCATTGCGTGGTTTTACATCACACGAAAAATCCTCCTGTCACAAGGAAGCAGTAATGAAATATGCTGCTCTGCAATCACAGGTAAATGTTTCTGCACTAGTGTCAGCCAGTTACAGAAAAGAATCGCAGTCAGCTAGGATTGCACTGCACAACATTTTTACCAGTGTTCAGTACCTAGCTCAACAAGGAATAGCACTACGTGGACATAATGACAGTGATTCAAATTTGATGCAGCTCTTGTTGCTACGCAGTACAGATTCTGAGGAACTGAGACAGTGGCTCAATCGCACAAAATACAAGTGGATATCACATGAGGTTATTAATGAAATAATCGAAATGATGGCAATGACGGCGCTAAGAAAAATTGTGCAAAAGATAAAGGCTTCTAAGTTTTATGCCATTGTAATGGATGAGACTACCGATTTGTCAAGAAAAGAACAAGTACGTTTTTCTTTAAGGTTCTTTTCTAGTGAAGACTGGGAGATTTATGAGGAGTTTATTGGGTTTTACCAAACTGACACAATGGATGCTGCTTCTCTTTTCAAAATTGTGGAAGATACACTTCTCAGGTGTGATTTGCCCTTTTCTGATTGCCGGGGGCAGTGTTACGACGGAGCCAGTAATGTGTCTGGCAAATTTACTGGGGTCCAAGCCAGAGTGAAGGAACGAGAGCCGAGAGCAGAATTTGTGCATTGTGCTGCACATTCTCTTAACCTTGCCACGCAGGATGCCCTGCATAATATTCAAGAGTGTCGTTATATGTTTTTTATGGTGAAAGATCTCATCAATGCCTTCAGGGAGTCACCAAAACGTATGGCAGCATTCAGAGAGTTTCAGAGTGAAGGAGAACCTTCTTTACGACCATTGTGCCCAACAAGATGGACACTAAGGATTAGTAGCATTAAATCACTGCTCCAAAACTACAAGGCCATGATGAACTGCCTAGATGAACTTAGTTACTCTTCTGATGAATTTGGCTTAAAATGTAGTGGATTCTCAAAGCAACTTCAATCTTTTTCAACATACTTTATACTAACAGTTCTTGTGAAAGCCATGGGTCTGGTAGAAGAAGCTAATGCACAAATTCAAAGCCCAAATGTGTCATTGACAAGCGTTATGAAGAAAGTTGGCCTATTGCAAGAGGTGTTGAGTGGGATGCGTACTGACTCATCATACAATCGCTTTTGGGAAACAACGGTAGAGAAGGCAAGAAATCTTTATTTAGATGAGCCTACACTCCCAAGAAAACGCAAACCTCCAAGATGGCTCGACCATGGAAGCCTTCCTCACACCTTCAGTGACCCTAAAGATTATTTTCATAAAAAATATGTTGAGATCATTGATGCTTGCAAAGTTGCAATTGAACAGAGGTTTTCAACAGAAAGCTTTACATTCGCAGTAAAATTGGAGAAGCTTATAACTGAGGCAGCAAATGGCTCAAAACAGGACATTGTCCAAATAAGTGAAGCATTCCATGGTGACATCAACATGGAGAAACTATTTCTTCATTTAGAAATGTTGAGTGATATTTGCAGATTGAGAAATTGCCAGCTCACTTCAGTGAGTGAAGTGAAGCAATTTCTAAAACAAAATGAAGGCTTAAGTGACCTGTTGTCAGAAGTTACAATTCTCCTGAAATTATTCTACACAATTCCGACTACAACCTGCACCGCTGAGCGATCATTCAGTTGCTTGCGCCGACTGAAAAATTATTTGCGAACAACAATGAGCCAAGAACGTCTAAATCACTTGACATTTCTGCACGTTCATAAAAACTTTACCTCTGAATTGGACATTGCAAGTCTCCTGGATGACTTCATTTCAAGAACCAAACAACGACAAAAAGTGTTTGCTGCCTCCTAAAGCACATCACAAAAGAAGGGGCTATATTTGTTGCAATTTTAGAAAGTATTTGTTTTGAGGATTATTGAATAAACAGTGTATGGTCGTTTCCATATTCAAAAGAGTATTAATTACTGATATTCTTAGTTAAATAATTTTTTATTATAGTGATATTATGCAATAAAAAGAAACTTAAACGCTTATGGCTTCCAATCCATTTTTACACTATTTAATAAAATATATATATCATCTTACAGGGCGGGGGGGGGGGAGAGGGAGATTACACCCATTCTGGGCCCCACCAAAAATTATACAAACCTGCCGCCTATGCAAGTGGTGTGGCCCAGGGGTCGATCCTGGGGCCAGTTTTCTTCATCAATTATTTTTATCAATGATCTGGATAATGGTCTTAATTGCACCCTCAGCAAATTCGCAGATGACACTAAGCTGGGGGGAGAGGAAGATATGATGGAGGGTAGGGATAGGGTCCAGAGTGACCTAGACAAATTGGAGGATTGGGCCAAAAGAAATCTGATGTGGTTCAACAAGGACAAGTGCAGAGTTCTGCACTTAGGAAGGAAGAATTCCATGAATGCTATAGGCTGGGGACAGACTGGCTAAGCAGCAGTTCTGCAGAAAAGGACCTGGGGATTATAGTGAATGAGAAGCTGGATATGAGTCAGCAGTGTGCCATCATTGCCAAGAAGGCCAATGGCATATTGGGCTGTATTAATAAACAGGAGCTTTGCCAATAGATCGAGGGAAGTGATTATTCCCCTCTATTTGCCACTGGTGTGGCCACATCCAGTTTTGCATCCAGTATTGCATCCAGTTTTGGTCCCCCCACTACAGAAGGAATGTGGACAAATTGGAGAGAGTCCAGCAGAGGGCAACAGAAATGATTAGGAGGCTGTGGCATATGACTTATGAGGAGAGGCTGAGGGAACCGGGGTTATTTAGTCTGCAGAAGAGAAGAGAGGGGGGATTTAATAGCAGCCTTCAACTACGTTAATGGAGGTTCCAAAGAGGATGGAGCTCGTCTGTTCTCAGTGGTGGCAGATGACAGAACAAGGAACAATGGTCTTAAATTGCAGTGGGGAAGGTCTAGGTTGGATATGAGGAAAAACTTTTTCACTAGGAGGGTGGTGAAGCACTGGAATGGGTTACCTAGGGAGGTGGTGGAATCTCCATCCTTAGAGGTTTTGAAGCCCCAGCTTGACAAAGCCCTGGCTGGGATGATTTAGTTGGTGTTGGTCCTGCTTTGAGCAGGGGGTTGGACTAGATGACCTCCTGAGGTCTCTTCCAACCCCTAATATTCTATGATTCTATGATAACATCACAGGTCTCTCCTGGAAATAGGCCCTGCCAGCAGTATGAAGCCTGGATGCAATAAAAGGGAAAAAAAGTATGTTTGGCCCTGATGGAAAGGTCTTGTATCTGCTGCAGAAAGGATCTGGATTAGCCTAAGCACTAACAACCCTAAAATGAATCAATCCTGAACTAGGAACCCTAAAATGAGCCAATCCTGAGGAAGAGAACTGGTTGGAATTTAATCTCATTTCTTTGTTTGATAAAGTTCAATCCCAGGAAATGGGTGAGTTTTGTCCCTACAAAGTAAGGCAAAGTATAGATTTTAGATCAATAGAACCTGAAAGTGTCAGTGACCTGTTACAAGTGTCTTCTTTTTATACTAGATATTGTAATGGAATTACTTCTTCTAGTATAAAAACAAGGAGTCTGGTGGCACCTTAAAGACTAACAGATTTATTTGGGCATAAGCTTTCGTGGGTAAAAAAACCTCACCTCTCTAGTATATTATGATCTATGTCTTGATTTTCATCCCACTTACACTAGTCTTACCCAGTGTAATTCCACTTACTCATGATTCTCACAAGTGTGCAAAGGGAATCGAGCCCCTAATTTTGAAAAGGTGCATAATGCACTAGAAATGGAAAATGCAAATATAAAATATTATAAACTCTTTACTAGATGTCCATCATCATGGTGTCTAGGCATGACAGGTGGGGAGGTGAGAGAGGGGGGATCTGAAACCCCAAGGTGAATCAACACTGAACAGAAGGTTCCTTACACTCCGTTTAACAATCTGTGATGTTGTTTTTCTTCACAGCAACTGTAGATGGCAGCCAAGACAATCCTTGATGGTTTCTATAGTGAAGTTTTTCCCAGACTGTTGCTGTCAATTCAAAAGGGAACATTCTGAATACATTTATTTCACATAGATGAAAGCAAACTGAGCACTGAACTGTCCACAGACTTTGGGAATTAAACACCAGTGTGGCTCACTGACAACCTGGGTTACTTTTGGGTGACTGGAAATATCTCCACTGGAAAAAGTATTTGCAGAAAACAAACACAATAGGAAAATGCTAGTTACTGAATGTGAAGCATTATCAAGGTCTGTAGCCCCATGGGCCATGAGATTCATGCTGTTCTGGATACGATAGAAAAACACTCAAGGACGGATCCAATGCCAAACAACATGCAAGAGGTTTCTTTTACTACCCTCAGTTAGGAATCTACAATGCTGAAACCTCGCATTTAGCAGTCCCTGATTTCTCTGGGTCACAGTTGCCCAAGGCTCAATTTTGAAATTTTGTCCTCTCTGCAGGCCCCAGACACCATGGTCTAAATTTAGTTGCCGCCTTTTGTGAGGTGAAAATGGGTATACTTCAATGCTATGAAAGCAGAATTACTATGGGGGTATATACTGACCCAACCAGGGAAAACTCTCTGCACAGACTGTTTTAGCCATGGGCAGAAGTAATCTATGCAAGGGATGGAATTCCCATACCATAGATCACGTGAGTTTCAATGTGCTGACCATATCCTCCCAGATCAGAGTACACTTTTCTAGGCTCTTTCACCGAAACCGGAGGAATGCATTTCGGAGGACTGTGTCACTCCACACGTCATACATACGGAAACACAAGAGCGGTGACTTTGATTTGACTACTTGACATCTGAAAGGTTTAAAAAAGAGGTTGGGTTTGTACTGAGGTTTCAGCAAGTTCTTCCTTAGAACTAGTTCCTCTCTCCTGATTCAGAGCTGAGTTTTATACTCTGGTTGTGAATCTGGCCAGCTGAAGTTCCCCTGTGCTAGAAATTTCCCATGTAGAGTAGAGCTGGTGCAGGCAGAAGGATTACCCCACTGCAGGCAGTGCCTTGCCTGTATAGCCTAGCAGAGTGTCCACAGCCAGAGAACCACTGTACTTTTGATGCAGCAAGATGCCACACTGGCCCTTAAAGCCGTGAGTACACAAGTGCAAATTAGGATAGTCCCGAGGCTTTTCTAATTTGCGGTGGGGCTGAAGAGACCCTCAACTGGCATAAAACCGCCTTTACTCCCTCCACCCCAGCTTCAGTCCTGTCCAGGGCCGGATTATGACCTTCTGAGGCCCTAAGCTATGTCAAGTGTAAGAGGCCCCATACCATAAAAAAAAAAAAAAAAGAATTAATTTGTTTTCACAGAAAGGACATTGAATATATAAACATGAAAGCTTTATATTTGAATACATACAAAGGTGAAATTGTAAAAATAGAATAATAATCTTCATTTTCAGCAGCCCTCTCTGTAACAATGACATCATGACAAAAAAAATTGGAGACAAATTCTTTGAACTAATTGCGTATGTAAGTAAAATAGAAGTAAACAATACAATATAAAAATACAAAATAAAAAAAATACAGTAAATAATACAATTTACTAGAAGAGTTCTCAGGAAATTTTTCTTCTCTGTTGGGGCATCTAAACAGTGAAATTCCTTTTCTGAATGCACAATGAGACTCAGAGCAGAGGTGGCCAAACTGAACCGGAGAAGGAGACAGAATTTACCAATGTACATTGCCAAAGAGCCACAGTAATATGTCCGCAGCCCCCCATCAGCTCCAGCCCTCAGCTCCCAGCACCTCCCACCCACCAGCAGACCCGCCGATCGGCACCTCCCCCTCCCTCCTCACACCTCCTGATTAGCTGTTTCATGGAGTGCAGGAGGCTCTGGGAGAAGCGGGGGGAGGAGTGAGGGCATGACAGGCTAAGGGGAGGGGGGCGGGAAGGGGTGGAGTGGAGTGGGGGCAGAGCCTGGGGCATAGCTGGGGGCTGAGCAGTGAGCACCCCCCAGCACATTGGAAAGTTGGCACCTGTAGCTCCAGCCCCGGAGTCGGTGCCTATACAAGGAGCCGAATATTAACTTCTGAATAGGTTGGCCACCCCTGTCTTAGAGGATATAAGATGGCAATAGAGGATATGAGAGGCAATAGAGTATATAGGATGCGGATAACCCACAAGCTTAAAGCTCAACTGTTAGTTATATTGCTATGAATTGCACCTTGGTAATAAGCAAACCATCAGAAAATTGTATGCACGATGCATTTTTCCAATAAATTGATTTGTTTTTTTATAGACAGTTATGCTGAATTATCTAATATTGGTACTAAAATTAGTATCAGAAAGTTTTTATTGAAACCAGTAAAAAAAAATTTATATCTATACAACAACAAATTGTGTGTGTGTGGATATATAATTTTTTTTTCACCATGAATAAGAAAAATTATCCTTCTTTTCATGTGAATAAATGGAAAAAAACATTTGATTAATTTTATTAGGGAAATACAAAGTTTATCCACATTATATATAAAATATATATACAAATGTTTATTCTGATTTAATTTTCGCCACAAAACAATGAATTGTTGGGATTTTTCTTTTGCCATACTATAAAAATGCAATGTATTATGCATATGATACATGATTTACAAGTCTATATAAGAATTTTTACATCACATACTGCCTATAATAAAATATTATCTTGCATGCTCCAAACCTGCCAAGCAGGGCCGCCCAGAGGATTCAGGGGGCCTGGGGCAAAGCAATTTCGGGGGCCCCTTCCATAAAAAAAGTTGCAATATTATACAATACTATATTCTCGTGGTGGCCCCTGTGGGTCCCGGGGCAAATTGCCCCACTTCCCCCCCCCCCATGGGCGGCCCTGGGAAAAATAAACCTTCCGCATCTCGGCACAAACCCAGTTTTGAGAAAACTTCTTTACAAGGTATCACTGGTTCTCAGCATCAGCTAGTGCTAAAAGGCACTGAAGCTCATTAAAAGGGTTGGACAAATATTTCCATCAAAACTTTTTTTGGATCGAAAACTAAGGGTTTTTAAAAAGCAGAAAAAAATCATGGCCAATGGCTGCTTTCCTTCAAAATTTGTTGTGTTTTTTTTAATTGAAAAGCTGAAATTAGTCTGCCAAAACCTGAATATGGTTTGGGGTTTCAGAAGTGTGGGGCCAAATATTTGCTGCTTGCTGTGTTTGATTGTTTAAAGAAACAATAAAAAAAATCTGCTTAAAAAAAATCCAAAAGTTTTGAACCACCTCAGCTTGTGACCAAACGCCTGAGCCCATCCAGTCAGAGATTTTTCCAGGTTTCTGATACTCTGCTGGCTTCCTTGACTCATATCTGTCTCCATAACTTTGGGTTCATTTAGCTTAGAAAATAAGAACAGCCATACTGGGTCAAACCAAAGGTCCATCCAGCCCAGTATCCTGTCTACCGACAACGGCCAATGCCAAGTGTGCCAGAGGGAGTGAACCTAACAGGTAATGATCAAGTGATCTCTCTCCTGCCATCCATCTCCACCCTCTGACAAACAGAGGCTAGGGACACCATTCCTTACCCATCCTGGCTAATAGCCATTAATAGACTTAACCTCCATGCATTTAGCTGTTTCCTAGAGACTGGCTCCATGGGGTCCCTCACAAACTGGAGATGGTTACTGTGGGTTTGTCTTTAGTATAGCTTGTGTACCTACTCCACGAACTGAGCATTTGAGCTTGTTCCAGAATCTGGGATGAGCCTATGTTGTGAAAACTGAAATACTCAAAATAGCAAATGCATGTGAATGGACACAGGGTGCTAAAATTAAATTAACCCAGGGGTTCTCAAACAGGGGGTCGGGACCCCTCAGGGGGTCACGAGGTTATTACTGGGGGTTGCGAGCTGTAAGCCTCCACCTCAAACCCTGCTTTGCCTCCAGCATTTAGAATAGTGTTAAATATATAAAAAAAGTGTTTTTAATTTATAGGGGGGGGGGGTCGTACTCAGAGGTTTGCTATGTGAAAGGAGTCACCAGTACGAAAGTTTGAGAACCACTGAATTAACCCCTCTGAAGTCTCAGGGAATGCGGGGTGGGGGGGTCTCCCTTGGTAGGGTTGGGAAGGAGGTAGGTGGTGTAGGATATTGCTCTTCTCATCTGATCCCTCCCCCACTGGCTAATTTTAAATGAAGCTACCCTCCCCTGATATGAATCTCCCTATGGCACTGAAGTTAAATATAGACTATAATTTGGCATTTGAGAAGTGAAAGGGATGGCAGCCCTAATGGAAAAGCTAACAGCTTGGCTCTTCTGCAAGCCTCAAACTGCTAAATGAGCTTTAGGGTAGGGAAGGCTGTGCCTCCCAAACAGCCTGGCCCTGACCCTATCCAACACCCACCCACTTCCTGCCCCCTGACTGCCTGCCCCCCCACAGAATCCCCAACCCATCCTGCTCCTTGTCCCCTCACCATCTCCCAGATACCCCCCCTAACCACCACCCTGGGACCCCACCCCTGCTCCCTGTCCCCTGACTGCCCCAACCCCTATCCACCCCACCCTCCCGCTGAGTCCTGACAGACCTCCGGAATGCCCACAATCCAACCCCCCCATTCCCTGTCCCCTGACCGCCCCCCCAACATCTGCCCCCCTCCCTGTCCCCAGACTGTCCTCAGGACTACCTGCCCCTTTTCCAACCCCCCCAGCCCCTTACCCCTGGCTCTCCCCTCACCCAGAGCCTCAGCACATCCAGGAGCATCCCTGGACAGCGCTGCAGTGTGGCTCCGGCGGGGCCTGAGCTCCTCCCCACTCAGAGCCGCATGGTAAGGGGGCGGGGCTGCAAGCTTCAGCGGGGCCTGAGCTCCCTCCGGTTGGCCTGGAGCTCGCAGCCCCACCCCCTTACCACACGGCTCTGAGCAGGGCCCCACCCAAGCCATGCTGCAGCTGTCCAGGGACGTTCCTGGATGCGCTGAGGCTCCGGGAGAGGGACAGAGGTGGGGTTGGGTCAGGGCCGGGGACAGGGCTGGGACGGGAGCCTCAGCCATTCTCATGGGGGCCCCTGCAGAGCCCGGGGCCTGGGGCAAATTGCCCCACTTGCCCCTCTCCCCCTCCCCCGGGCAGCCCTGCTGCCAAGCAGAAAATCCCAGTCTTTTTTCTAGGCAGACATCTCTCTTCATGTTCGCTTCTCTATCCTCTGTCTCACTGAAGACCACTAATTAATCTCATGTAAACACCTTGGACACACAGAGTGACAACAAGCTATATGCATGAAAGAGAAGGAAAAAATTTACCAGAAAAAAGACTGGTAATCTCTAGATAGGCATTGAGAAAGTGAGAAAAACTAGCCTATATTCAAGCAAATATAATGAAATGTATAGGCTTTAATAGCTTAGAAATCATATATGCACATAGTTTGAAATAACTTGCTCACCAAGTACTCCGAATATTTTGATATATATGTATATCTTCCTTCACTTCACTCAAAACCCTCTATTTGTCCTTTCGTCAGCACTTTGACATTTACTGTGAAGGTTCCCGAAACTGACAGAGGGAAGCCAACACAAATTTATCCTCCTCTAGATCCACTTGACTCAAGTCTATAAGACGATCACCTGCAAACTCAATCATGTGAAGCATGGGTAGCTCATGAAGCAGAAAGCAGCATGCGCACTAAAATATACAATTGTACATATGTACAGATCCAAAGAAGAAAGACCACACTAACATACGAGTAGGAGCTTGGCAGGATTGCTTCACGACACTGCCCTCTCTGACCTCACTTTTTTCCCGATTTTATCAGCAGTGAGAACATTAATTTTTTTATTTATTTAAATAAGTTATGAAGAGACAGTCAGAATTCTAGCAGGAGCAGGTGGCCGCAAAACGCTGCCTTGGGAGACTGATAGTAGACTAGTTGTAGAAATAGTAATTTCACAAGTACAATTATTGTTTTTTTCTCAGCCCTGGCCTCCTGCCTGTCAATAATGAACAATTAGTGAAGGGTAAGGGTATGGGTATTTGTGTAGCCAGATATGTATATTTTTGTCATATTTGAATGAAAATGTCTCTATATAGAAAGAATATTCTTTTTCTCATATCTCCTTTATTTATCAACTGATTTTGATAAAATTTGAAATGGAGTCAGTTCTTTTCTTTTTTAGAGGCCTCTCATATTGTGAGGCCCTAGGCTGTAGCTCAGTTCTTATACCTTAATCCAGCACTGGTCCTGCCCCAAGCACCACTCAGCCCAACCCAAGGATCATCCTTAATACTTGATTCAAATCAGGCCAAATCCTAAGAGCCGCTGAGCACTATATTTTGCTCTCAATAGGTCCTTTGTCATGCTCTCACTCTGCACAAATCCTCCTTCATAATACAAGAACCAGGGGACATTCAATGACACTGAAAAACAACACATTTAAACTGATCAAAGGGGAAGTATTTGTTTCAAACACAGAAATCACCTGTGGAACTCATTACTAGCAAATATTGCGTCCAGAAACATGTAAGGATTAAAAAAAAATGAATGTTCTCCTTCGAGTGACTGAGCACATATACATTCCACTGTAGGTGTATATGCACCCAATGCACTCAAGTCAGATTCTTTCAGCTACATCTGCAGCAGCATATGCACCCCTTCTGTCTTCATGCACCAAGCCGAGGATAAAAAGGGGCATGGTTGCTGCCTCTTTCTCAGTTCCTTCTGACCACTGTGGGGAAGAGCTGGAGCTCACTGTCGCTCTTTGAGTTTTGGTTAACCAGCCTTCAGGAATTCTCATATTGTCTGTAGTTGTTGCTTAATTTAGTGTAGTTAGTAATGTAGTGGTTTATCTGGTGTTTGTGGCACTCTATACCTCATGGGAGTGCCCTGTATCCCCCATATTAATAATTTGCATATAATTATGATATTGCATTGTGACGGGGTGAACTCACCCCACACTGGACTGGGAAGGGTTAACTCCTCACTGTGGGAGAGGAAGCCACACACCCACGTCCCTACCAGGCATGCTCCAGGCAGGGGTGGCTCCAGGCCCTAGCACGCCAAGCGCGTGCTTGGGGCGGCATGCCGCAGGGGGCGCTCTGCCGGTCGCCGAGAGGGCAGCAGGCGGCTCCGGCGGACCTCCTGCAGGGTCCGCTGGTCCCACGGGTTCGGTGGAGCATCCGCAGGCATGCCTGTGGGAGGTCCACTGGAGCCGCGGGACTGGCGACCGGCAGAGTGCCCCCCACGGTGTGCCGCCGTGCTTGGGGCAGCGAAATGGCTAGAGCCGCCCCTGGCTCCAGGTGTAGCAGCAGTATAAGAGGGAACCCAGAGACCCCAAATACGCACTACTCAACTATTGAGAAAGAAGCCTTGGCCATTAAGTGGGCCATAGAAGCTCTGCGGTATTATCTGTTAGGAAATACATTCTGACTGATCACTGACCATGCGCCCTTGTGATGGTTGAATAGCATGAAGGATACAAACCCACGAATCATGCACTGGTATCTTGCCCTACAACCATATGACTTTCAGGTACTACATCACCCTGGGAAACTGCATGCCAATGCCAATTTTTTTTTTTAGCATAACAGAGGAGGGGAGAAAGAAAGAGCCCCCACCAGATACCCTCTTGAGGGAGAGGGTGTATGATGGGGTGAACTCACCCTGCACTGGAGGGGAAGGGTTAACTCCTCACTGTGGGTAGAGGAAGCCATGCCCTCAAGTCCCTACCGGGCATGCTCCAGGTGTAGCAGTAGTATAAGAGGGAGCAACCCGGCTCAGTCTGGGCTGACTGCCAAAGAGGAAGGATGCTCCTTGCTGGCTCATGCCCAGGAACCACTGAAGCCCCGAACTGCAGAAGCCAGATGCGCTGAGACCCACACGGATGCCCAGCTACCTGTGGACACCCCAGGGAGGTCCAGGCTACAAGAAGTTGCACCGGCCGAAGAACCCAGAGATGGCAAAGATGCACAGATCACAGATGGGAGTGACAAGATAGCAAGTAGCCCGGGGGGGACAAGTCATTGTCCTGAGGCCAGTCAGCATGTTGACGGATACCCACTAACCCAGTGACAGACTCACTCGCCACTGCAAGGGCCCTGGGTTGGGACCTGGTGGAGCAGGGAGGGCCTGGGTCCCCCTACCTGGCCGCCACCCCCCCCTTCTGGGAGGTGTCCCACACTTCCCCCCACCCCAAGCAGCTGCTTGACTCTACAGCCTCGCTCGGAGGGCAACTTTATTGAATCCCAGCACTAGCCCATGCAACACTGCCCAGAGTGTTTTTATTGACTCCTGCTGCTAGGCCCTACAGCGCCACCCAGAGGGCCACCCTATTGACTCTGGCTGCTGGGCCATACAGCTGTGCCCACAGGGATATCTTCATCGACTTGGGCCACTAGACCTGGATACCAAGGAACCCAGTGGATCATTAATGACTTTGGCCACTACACCTTACTGCCCTGTAGACCCAGGGTATCTCTATTAACTTCGGCCATCGGGCCTTATTGCCTTGCAAACCCCAGGGTACCCCTATGGTCTCTGGATGCTAGGCCTTACTGCCTCGCAGAGAAGGGCTGCCCCCCAGATGTGGGTCACATGACCCGATTGCCCTTGGACCAAGGCAATTCCATAGACTCCAGCCAGTAGGCCTTAAAACCCTGCGGATCAGGGCATCTCTATGGACTCCTGCCCTTAGGCCTCATGGCCTGGAGATCAAGATCAGTGGATGGGGTCTCTTCCACCCCATCACATGCATATAAAACATGCCTTGTAAGGTATCATGAGAAAGGCTATGATCCTTTGAAACCCATTGTTCCAACTAAATATGTATATCATTAATGCATATGAAGTTATGAGAATTGTGTTGTATGGTTGTCACCAAAATATGTTGTGGGTTTGGGAAGAGCCAGATATTAGCTCCCCCAAAGACAATAGCAAGGGAGGTAACCAATGCCTGGGCAGGTGCCAAACAGACATCACCAGCCATTGTCCATCAGAAGAGTTAAAATTCAATGGCTCACTCACAGGAGACATACTGGGGGTATTGCTTCACCTTGCGACTCAGCAATGCCCACCAGATATTCCTGGTGGACTTATGTTCTCCAAGCACAGGGACTAAGGGTATAACACACAACACAGGTATGGTGGTTAAGGACAGTCAGGAGGAGGCACCAGTTTGTTATTTTCTGTTTGCTTATTTTGGGAAAGGGAAGGAGGGACAGAAAAGCAGGAAAATCAGTGAAAGCAGCGAAGCCACTATGAAGCTGGAGCTGTTTAGACTGCAGGTTGCAGAATAAGAAAGGGAGCCCCAGAGAATATTGGAGCTAAAGGATCTCAAGATAAAAGAGAAAGAGAGAATCTGAGAACCAGAAACAAACACATCTAAGGGCCCCAGAACTAAGAGCTAGAGAATCTGAGGAGAAAGAAAGAGATAGAAAACACCAACTGGACTTCCTAGAGAAGCAGAACCAGAACACACTGACCCCAACGATTCCCACCACTCCAAAAATCCTCAATTGGGACCATTTATGTCCTGCATACAGTGAAGCAGATGATGTTTCTGAATATTTAACTACTTTTGAAAGGCTGCATGAAGTGCATGAAATCCCTTACGCCAAGAGAGTTTCTACCTTGATTGTGAAATTAACTGATAAAGCTCTAAATGTATTGAATGAAATGCCTATTGAGGAGGCTTTAGACAATTATAAATTCAAAAACACTGTTTTGCAAAGGTTTTAGATTATCCCTGAAACATATAGAGTTAAATTTAGGAATCTTAAGAGGGATATTGTCAAGTATCAGGGATATTGACATGAATAATGAGGGGATATTGGCATGAAAGAGGGATATTGGCATGAATAATGGGGAATATGTGAACAAAATGAAAAAGTCTCTCTTTTGCTCAGCTGCAAAACCCTGGACCCACCCTAGAAAGCATAAAGAAATATCTTCTAGAGGGAACCCCAGCCAAGGGGGATAAGAAGTTTTTTGAGGAGCACGGGAAATTGTATAGAGAGGCTCCTGTGGGAAAAAACAAAAGCACTGGGCAGCCCTTTAAGCAGTTGGTTATACCCAGCCACACTGTGGGAAACTAATGCGGCTCGCACATGATAGTCCTTTTGCTCCTCACTTGGGGGTACAGAGAACATATGACAGGCTAAAGAGAATTTTCTACTGGCCAGGAATACAGACTGGTGTAAAAGATTATTGCAGGTCTTGTGTATTGTGATACCTGTATGACCTCAGAAAGTTCCTCTGTGTCCCTTGCCCATGATACAGGAAGCATTCCTAAGGGTAGCCATGGGCATAGTGGTCCCTATGCAGCATCCCACCCAGAGAGAGAACAGGTATATCTTAGTAGTAGTGGATTTTGCCACCAGGTATCCTGAGGCAGTTGCTCTGACTCATATTGAAGCTGAGACTGTGGAAAGGACCCTTCTCACTATATTCAGCAGAGCGGGTTTCCCTAAAGAGATTTTATCTGATCGAGTGGCAAATTTCATGTCACAACTTTTCAACAAGCTGTGGAAGTTGTGTGGGGTGAAACAGTTTAAAACTGCCCCATATCACCCACAGGCCAATGGCTTAGTGGAAAGGTTCAATGGGACCTTAAAATCCATGCTAGGGATGTACACCAAGAAAAGGGTCCAAAATTGGGATGAGTTATTGCCATTTCTGTTGTATGCATACAGGGAGGTACCCCAAGATTTCACAGGGTTTTCCCCATTTGATCTTTTGTATGTAAGAAAAGTAAGGGGGCCCTGTCATAGGTTTCACCCCCACTCTGAACTTTAGGGTACAGATGTGGGGACCTGTATGAGAACCCTTAAGCTTAATTACCAGCTTAGATCTGGTTGCTGCCACCACCCAAATCATTTAAAACATTTATGAATCATTTGGGAAACTCTGTCTTCCCCCCACAAAATCTCTCCCTCCCAAGTACTGTAATCCTTCCCTGGGTGACCTTGAGAGACTTCACCAATTTCCTGGTGAACACCGATCCAAACCCCTTGGATCTTAAAACAAGGGGAAAAAATCAATCTGGTTCTTAAAAAGAAGACTTTTAATTAAGGAAAAGGGGTAAAAGAAATACTTCTTCAAGATTAGCATACAAGCTACTCTCACAGACAACAGATTAAAAACACAGAGGATGTTCCCCTGGGCAATGTGTTACACAAAAGAAAGTTAGTTACACAAAAGAAAACCCAATTTGATTATCCCTGTAATGCAAAAAGACAAAGTAACAAAAGGAAATAAACATAAGCTAATTCATTCCTTCTCTAATACTACCCTGGGTGATTCCTTGATCTTTTCACTCCGGCACAGAATTTAATGAACAGAACAAAGGAAAAACTTCCCTCCTTCCTCTTGAAACATCTTGTCCATCCATTGGTTCCTCTGGTCAAGTGTAATCTAGGCTGGGTGAACTTCTTAACCCTTTACTGTCTGTTTATGACACGCCCCCCAAATCATAGTCAGTGCTGGACCACACTGGCTGTGATTTTCTTCCTAGAAATTTAGAATAAACAGATTAATAAACACATGCACCTGTACATATACTACTGATTATGTAAAAACTAATAAGATTTTTCACATTTCTAGGACATTCTGGGAAACTTTCACAGGAGAGTGCATCAGCCACTTTGTTAGAAGCTCCTGAAATGTGTTGTATTTCAAAATCAAAATCTTGGAGAGCTAAACTGCACCAAAGAAGTTTTTTGTTATTTCCCTTGTGGTATGAAGCCACTTCAGCGCAGTATGGTCAGTTTGTAGCTGGAAACGCCCTCCCCAAATGTATGGGCGTAGCTTTTCCAGCGCGTACACAATGGCATAGCATTCTCTTTCACTGATTGACCAGTGGCTTTCCCTCTCAGACAGTTTCTTGCTGAGAAACACGACAGGATGGAATTCTTGATCCGATCCTTCCTGCATTAAAACTGCTCCCATGCCATGCTTGGACACATCTGTGGTTACTAGGAATGGTTTGTCCAAGTCTGGGGCCCTTAGCACAGGGTCAGACATGAGTGTCACCTTAAGCTGGTTAAAGGCCTTCTGACGCTCATCAGTCCACTGAACTGCATTTGGCTGTGTCTTTCTGGTCAGGTCTGTCAGTGGGGCAGCGATTTGGCTGTAGTGTGGTACAAATCGCCTGTAATATCCGGCCAAGCCTAAGAAGGATTGGACCTGTTTCTTTGACTTTGGGACAGGCCACTTTTGGATAGCATCCACCTTGGCCTGTAAGGGGTTGATAGTTCCTTGACCCACCTGGTGTCCAAGGTAAGGCCCTCTGTTTAGGCCTATTTGACACTTTTTAACCTTAACAGTTAGTCCTGCCTGCCTGATGCGCTCAAAGACTTTTTCCAGGTGCTCCAAGTGTTCTGCCCATGAATCAGAAAAAATAGCCACATCATCAAGGTAGGCAACTGCAGATTCTCCCAGTCCCACTAGGAGACCATCTACAAGTCTTTGGAAGGTGGCGGGTGCATTTCGCAGCCCGAATGGGAGCACATTAAATTCATACACAATGCTTCCATTTTATGGGCCTGGAGCGCCTTTAAGACCATGACTTGGTCTCCTAATTTGAAGGACCATTCTCTGGAATGTTTATCATACCAGGCCTTTTGCTTTTCTTGAGCATCCTTTAGGTTTTCTTTAGCAAGGGCTAAAGAGTGTCAGAGGGTGCTTTGTAGGTTGCTTACAAAGTCTAGAATGCTAGTTCCTGGAGAAGGTGTAAACCCCTCCCATTGCTACTTCACCAACTGTAATGGCTCTTTAACCTCGCAGCTATACACAAGTTCAAATGGTGAAAACCCTAAACTGGGATGTGGTACAGCCCTGTAGGCAAAAAGCAACTGCTGCAACACTAGGTCTCAATCATTGGAGTGTTCATTTACGAATTTACGTATCATGGCCCCCAAAGTTCCATTAAACCTCTCCACCAGGCCATTGGTTAGATGGTGGTACGGGGTGGCAACCAAGTGGTTTACCCCATGAGTTTTCCACAGTTTTTTCATGGTCCCTGCCAGGAAATTAGTTCCCGAATCTGTAAGGATGTTGGAGGGCCAACCTATCCTGGCAAAAATGTCTGCTAATGCCTGGCACACACTTTTAGCCCTGGTGTTGCTTAAGGGTACTGCTTCTGGCCATCCATCGGGTGGCAAAATCCATGAAAGTTAGTATGTACTGCTTTCCTCTGGGTATCTTTTTTGGAAAAGGACCCAGAATATCCACAGCTACTCGCTGAAAGCATACCTCAATTATGGGGAGTGGCTGGAGACAGGCTTTGACCTGGTCTTGGGGTTTTCCCACTCATTGGCACACCTCACAAGACCGGTCATAATTAGCAACATCCTTGCCCATTCCTTCTCAGTGGAAGGACTTCCCCAATCGGTCTTTGGTTCTGTTAAACCCAGAATGATCACTAGGATGATCATGGGCTAAGCTCAAGAGCTTTACCCGGTATTTAGTTGGAACTACCAACTGTCTTTGAGGATGCCAGTCTTCCTGGTGTCCACCAGAAAGAATATCCTTATATAAAAGTCCTTGTTCTACAACAAACCGGGATCGGTTAGAAGAGCTGAGAGGCGGTGGGGTGCTCCGTGCCACCACCCAAGCTTTCTGAAGGCTGTCATCTGCTTCCTGCTCAGCCTGGAACTGTTCTCTTGATGCTGGAGACATCAGTTCCTCCTTGGACTGTGGACTTGGGCTTGGTCCTTCTGGAAGCGATGCAGGTGATGGGGTTGTTTTCGTTGACTCTGGGGTGGGGATGTCCCTGTATCACTGGGATTAGCCTATGACTAATGAGCTGAGTCCCTAACAATCCAGTTTGCTTCAAGGCATACAGAA
This sequence comes from Mauremys mutica, assembly GCF_020497125.1. Lineage (NCBI taxonomy): Eukaryota > Metazoa > Chordata > Testudines > Geoemydidae > Mauremys > Mauremys mutica. The sequence continues at coordinate 119,065,959 of NC_059075.1, forward strand.
ATCAACAACCAATGGGCCCCTCTCCCCCAGCAGGCTCCGTGTGACTCCATGAAGCCATGAGCCCAATGCTACAGCTGAGGGTCCTGGAAGCCAATAAATAACTAGAAACCCAGATTTGCATTATTTTACCCTGTTCCTCCCTATTTGGGATCCCAACCTGCAGCCATCCCTCAGGACACTTATGTTTTTGCTGGGCTCCATGCTGATTTGATCTGGTGCCAGCTCCCTGATCAGCAACGAGCTCATGTATTTTCTCACCAGTGCCTTGTTGACGTGGAATGTGACAAAGGTCTCCTGTGGATGCAGGAGGAAATAGGGGCAGAAAAGCACACACCTGGGATGAGCACAAGCCAGATACCATGTTAACCCCTTACTGAGGGAGATCATCATGGTTGCTAAGTGGCTCTGACTGGTCCCCTCCTCCTTTCTCTGCCTAAGCTCATGCTGACTTTTTCTTCTTCTTTTCTTTTGGCTTTTGTGGTGAACATTCCAACATGAAGAGTAGAGGGAAAATTCACTCAGTGAAAGGGAATGCAGGAAAAATACAGAAAACAAACCACTCCTGCACAGTTCCAGTTGAAAGGGGATCATGGACCTGTTCCCTTTAACCTCCTGGAAAGCTGTGGCTCTGACTGGGCTCTCTTTTTATTGGAGACCACTGGTCTTGATTTCTGCATTGTGAGTGATGGGTTGGTGGAAGGCAGTAGAATATGGGTATTAAAATACTGACACAAATTTTGAGAAATTGGGAGTCCGTCTAGTTCCCAATGAATCATTGGACAAACTCCTACCTTTTATACCACCTTTGCATTTCCCTAATCTTGATGCTCTGAGGGCTGGTGTAGCCCATGGCTCAAGTAAGTAGAACACTGTATGGCTGCAGTGTAGGATAGTATTGTGACCTCCCTCTCATCCACCTCCAGCCACATGCCTACACTAGGAGCGATAGAGGAGGGCAGTGTAGGGCTTCAGGGCACCTTGGTCAATGATCTTCTCTCAATAAATAAAGTTCACAAGTACATGCTGGTCTTATTAGGACACATGAGCGTGGCCTCTGTAAAGTTGTGTCTCTCTGGAAAACTTTCAGCTTCTCAACAAAATAGTGGATAAATGAGCCAGTTTATATATTTGATCTGCGTTTTCAAAAAACCTTTGACTAAATCCTACATGATTGGGCAGTAAGGAAACTAACTTGTTATGGAGTGAGAGGTAAAGTCTAGTCATGGATTTAGGAACTGGCTAAAAAAAACAGAGAACAAAGACTAGGGATAAGGATCATTTTCAACATGGGAGGAGGTTAACAGCAGGGACCTAGGTGCTCTTCCTTCTTCCCTCCACCGCCGGTTCTCATTATGGCAGCCTGCCCTGCAGAATGGTTGATAATCTGGGTTCCCCCCACCCGTAGATCTCACCATGGCATCCTGTCCTGCATAGTGACTGATGATCTGGGCACCCCCCCGGGTGCTGCTGGTAGAACTGTCCCATGTCATAGACCTTCCTGTCAATCACCAGCAACTGCTCGTGCTGCTGGTGCCCCTGGCCCGTGTGGAGCCCAATGTCCTCCCAGGTGAAGAGCTGCAGGAAGGAGCCCGCACCAGATTCTGGGTTCTTTTCAGCCACCTTACCTTCAGGTTCTGGCAGCAGCACAATCACTACACTTCACATTTAGACCCACTGATCCTCCCCCTGCTGCTGTCGCCTGCCTCATCTGACACTGTGCAGGTTCTGCCTTTTTACACTAGCTGTGTGCATGGGCGCTGACTTACATGGGGCTCTGGGGCTTTAGCCCCATGAATAAATCCCAAGCAGGGGCTCTGCCCCACCAATGTCCGCCGCCGCCGCCGCCAGGGAGAGAGAGCTTAACTGCCTGAACGCAGGCAGCTGCATCTGCCTGTCTCAGTCTCTTCCTTGCCGCTCAGCAGTCAGCAGTGAGTGCAAGCTGCTGCTGACTGTACCATCTCCGAGGGAGGGGGAGGGGGAGGGGGGGGCCCGCCGTGCTGGTGGCAGCCCTCTCCTCTGCCCCACCCTGGAGGCTGGAGGCTTAAACGCAGGCATGTCTCTCTCCCTTGCCTTGCCTGTTGCCTCTGCTGCTGTTGCTTGCTGGAGCACTGGCCGGGGGAGGGGAGGGGGCTGTGCCATGCTTGGCAGCCCTCCCCTCCCCCCCTACCTGCAGGAGATGCAAAGGGCACTTCCGGCCAGGACTCGGAGACTGACCTCACCCACCTGAGCAGGTCCTGGGCTTCCGTGAGTGTTTGACCCTATGATTCCCCCCCAGCCCCCACTCCTGCCCAACGCTGGGGAAGGGGCAGCCCCATGCCATCCCCTCCCACCGTTCGTCCCCCCCCCACTGAAGCTACGGTGAGGGGCTGCAGGCTGCAGCAGGGGTCAGGGAGGCAGGAAGCCATATGTGAAGGCAGTGCCCCTCCCCTCCAGCATCCACCCACCACAGGGCAGATGGGGGAGGGGGATTCATAGACCTACCTGAGCAGCTGGGGCTTAGGTGAATTTTATGACACCCTGCTCCCCTGCCCCATAGCCATCACCGTACAGACCCCACTTCTGCCCCATGCTGGGCAAGGGGCAGCCCCATCCACAGTGAAGTTATGGTGAGGGGCAGCAACATGGAAGGCTACCTGTGATGGCAACCCCCACCCCCTAGTACCCATCACAGGGGAGGTGAGTGGGCTTTCTGGACCTGAGGGGCCCTAGGAAGGAACATATGCAGTGACTGTGGTGCAGAGTGAGTGTGCTGTGGGGGGCAGGGGGGAGAGGAGGGGTCCCTCCCCTGGAGCTTGCTGCTGCCAGTGGTGGTGATGGGGAGTCCTCTCTGGCCCTAGCCCTGGGGCAGCCTGTCTGCACCCCAAGTTCCTCATCCTCAGCCCTGCCTCACCCCAAAGCCTGCACCCCCAGCACCGAGCACACTCCTGCACTGTGAACCCCTCATCCCCAGCCCCACCCCAGAACCCTCACCTGAGGGGAAAAACATGCAACTTAAATTTGGTGGTCAGTTTGGAGTATCATTGTATTTAGCACAATATTTGATTATTTTACACCCTTCAAAGTATGTAACTGGTCGTATACAGGTGTTTTCTCTGAATACTGTCTGTGTGCCTCAGTTTCCCCAATGCATTTCTTAAGGCTCTAGATGGTGGGATAAGGGGGTGTGATTGTTGTAAAGACCTAGAGGGCCAGTGTGATGCTGTCTGCACAGAGAATGGCCAACACCCTGTCTCCAGGCAACTGATGGCCTGGGCCACTCTCCTGCAAGGTGCCAACTGAAGGTGTTTGGAGTATCATTGTATTTAGCACAATATTTGATTATTTTACACCCTTCAAAGTATGTAACTGGTCGTATACAGGTGTTTTCTCTGAATACTGTCTGTGTGCCTCAGTTTCCCCAATGTATTTCTTAAGGCTCTAGATGGTGGGATAAAGGGGTGTGATTGTTGTAAAGCCCTAGAGGGCCAGTGTGATGGTGTCTGCACAGAGAAGGGCTGCAACCCTGCCTCCAGGCAATTGATGGCCTGGGCCACTCTCCTGCAAGGTGCCAACTGAAGGTGTTGGAGAACAAAGAGATCAGGTGGCCTCCTAATGCCTGGAAAAAAGACAAAGGCCAGAGAGGAGGGAGAGTCAGTGCCCTGTGCAGACTTTCGGGAAGCGCATGGTGTAGAAGAGGATGCTGGGATGCTCTAGAACAGGGGTTGGCCGCAAGCTGATTTTTCATGGCATGTGGTGCAGGCTGAGCTGCTCAGCCCAACCTCGTTCTGGGGTTCCCTCTGCTGGCCCTTACTAGCCAGAGTTCCCGGAACCCCACTCACCTTGCTTCCAGTTGGAGTTTCAGCGCAGGCCCCCTGCCCTGCTCAGCCCTACCAGCCACCAACTCCACTCACCGCAGCTGCCAATCTGGGGTTCCAGCCTCTGACCTCCTGCCAGCCAGTTATCAAATTATAACTCAGAAGCCTGTGTGCAACTTAAAGTATCTAAATAGGTGCCACCAGACATTGGAAAACTCAACAAGGAAAAGCAAAGGCAAGGATCACAGTAAACTAATAAGATCTGCATTTTAATTTAATTTTAAATATAGCTTCTGAAACATTTTGAAAGCCTTGTTTACTTTACATACAACAGTAGTTGTTATATATTATAGACTTATAGAGATACCTTCTAAAAACAGTCAAATGTATTGGGGGGATGGTTGGGGTCGTAGTTTAGTGGTTTGATCATTAGCCTGCTAAACGGAGGGTTGTGAGTTCAATCCTTGAGGGGGCCATTGGGGGATTGGTCCTGCCATAAGCAGGGGATTGGACTAAATAACCTCCTGAGATCCCTTCGAACCCTAATAATCTATGATTACTGGCACATGAAACCTTAAATTAAAGCATATGCATGAAAACTCAGCACACCATTGCTGAAAGGTTGGTGACCCCTGCTCTAGAACTACTCCATACAAAGACAGTCAGGACTCTGGGGGAGCCTCCTCTCTCTGAGCATACTGTCTCCAGGGCAAGAAACTTACACCTTCCTGGGTCTGACCTCGGAGCATTCAGCATGCGCTGTCCGCACAGGTGGGGCTCCTAGGTAAGCTAGAGGGTCCTGCACCCCAACTCCACAGTCAGACGTGACTCTCAGTCAGTTGGTAATACAGGAGGCTTATTAGATGACAGGAACACAGTCTAAAACAGAGCTTGTAGGTACAGAAAACAGGACCCTTCAGTCAGATCCACTTCTGGGGCTGGGTTCCCCAGCCCCAAGTTCTGGGTGCCTCTCTCTTTCCCAGCCAGCTCCAAACTGACAGTCCCTCTAGCCCCTCCTCTGGCCTTTGTGTCTCTTCCAGACCAGGAGGCCACCTGATTTCTTTATCCCAACACCTTCAGTTGGCACCTTGCAGGGGAAACTGAGGCACCCACACAGTATTCAGAGAAAACATTAAGAACATTCCCACTTCATCACAACAGGTACAACAAAGTATAATATATTGAAGCAGGCAAGTGCTGCTTCTGACTTTCCACTTTTAATTGACCCTTGTAATCTTGTGGCACCGACGTGTTGTAGCTTCATTTTATCCCAACAACAAATTCTTGATTTGTAGGACCATTAATGATCAACAATGGATAAATTCTTAATAAAGTTACCCAGAGAAAAAGAAGAAAAGGGTAATTCATCAAGTGATGGCCTGAGTTCAACACCCAGCTTTGAAACTGAAGTTATACAAAAGAAAGAAGTGGCAAATCCACAAGATGATAAGAAAAGGAGTTTTCAGCAATCTTGGCTATCAAGATTTAAGTGGTTGGAGTACAATATCAAATTAAACAGAGCTTTTTGCTCAGTCTGCAAAAACTGTTCTGAAAAGAAGATCTTAATATTTTCTACGAAGGCTGAACCAACATTTATTTCATCTGGATTTCAAAATTGGAAACATGCATTGCGTGGTTTTACATCACACGAAAAATCCTCCTGTCACAAGGAAGCAGTAATGAAATATGCTGCTCTGCAATCACAGGTAAATGTTTCTGCACTAGTGTCAGCCAGTTACAGAAAAGAATCGCAGTCAGCTAGGATTGCACTGCACAACATTTTTACCAGTGTTCAGTACCTAGCTCAACAAGGAATAGCACTACGTGGACATAATGACAGTGATTCAAATTTGATGCAGCTCTTGTTGCTACGCAGTACAGATTCTGAGGAACTGAGACAGTGGCTCAATCGCACAAAATACAAGTGGATATCACATGAGGTTATTAATGAAATAATCGAAATGATGGCAATGACGGCGCTAAGAAAAATTGTGCAAAAGATAAAGGCTTCTAAGTTTTATGCCATTGTAATGGATGAGACTACCGATTTGTCAAGAAAAGAACAAGTACGTTTTTCTTTAAGGTTCTTTTCTAGTGAAGACTGGGAGATTTATGAGGAGTTTATTGGGTTTTACCAAACTGACACAATGGATGCTGCTTCTCTTTTCAAAATTGTGGAAGATACACTTCTCAGGTGTGATTTGCCCTTTTCTGATTGCCGGGGGCAGTGTTACGACGGAGCCAGTAATGTGTCTGGCAAATTTACTGGGGTCCAAGCCAGAGTGAAGGAACGAGAGCCGAGAGCAGAATTTGTGCATTGTGCTGCACATTCTCTTAACCTTGCCACGCAGGATGCCCTGCATAATATTCAAGAGTGTCGTTATATGTTTTTTATGGTGAAAGATCTCATCAATGCCTTCAGGGAGTCACCAAAACGTATGGCAGCATTCAGAGAGTTTCAGAGTGAAGGAGAACCTTCTTTACGACCATTGTGCCCAACAAGATGGACACTAAGGATTAGTAGCATTAAATCACTGCTCCAAAACTACAAGGCCATGATGAACTGCCTAGATGAACTTAGTTACTCTTCTGATGAATTTGGCTTAAAATGTAGTGGATTCTCAAAGCAACTTCAATCTTTTTCAACATACTTTATACTAACAGTTCTTGTGAAAGCCATGGGTCTGGTAGAAGAAGCTAATGCACAAATTCAAAGCCCAAATGTGTCATTGACAAGCGTTATGAAGAAAGTTGGCCTATTGCAAGAGGTGTTGAGTGGGATGCGTACTGACTCATCATACAATCGCTTTTGGGAAACAACGGTAGAGAAGGCAAGAAATCTTTATTTAGATGAGCCTACACTCCAAGAAAACGCACACCTCCAAGATGGCTCGACCATGGAAGCCTTCCTCACACCTTCAGTGACCCTAAAGATTATTTTCATAAAAAATATGTTGAGATCATTGATGCTTGCAAAGTTGCAATTGAACAGAGGTTTTCAACAGAAAGCTTTACATTCGCAGTAAAATTGGAGAAGCTTATAACTGAGGCAGCAAATGGCTCAAAACAGGACATTGTCCAAATAAGTGAAGCATTCCATGGTGACATCAACATGGAGAAACTATTTCTTCATTTAGAAATGTTGAGTGATATTTGCAGATTGAGAAATTGCCAGCTCACTTCAGTGAGTGAAGTGAAGCAATTTCTAAAACAAAATGAAGGCTTAAGTGACCTGTTGTCAGAAGTTACAATTCTCCTGAAATTATTCTACACAATTCCGACTACAACCTGCACCGCTGAGCGATCATTCAGTTGCTTGCGCCGACTGAAAAATTATTTGCGAACAACAATGAGCCAAGAACGTCTAAATCACTTGACATTTCTGCACGTTCATAAAAACTTTACCTCTGAATTGGACATTGCAAGTCTCCTGGATGACTTCATTTCAAGAACCAAACAACGACAAAAAGTGTTTGCTGCCTCCTAAAGCACATCACAAAAGAAGGGGCTATATTTGTTGCAATTTTAGAAAGTATTTGTTTTGAGGATTATTGAATAAACAGTGTATGGTCGTTTCCATATTCAAAAGAGTATTAATTACTGATATTCTTAGTTAAATAATTTTTTATTATAGTGATATTATGCAATAAAAAGAAACTTAAACGCTTATGGCTTCCAATCCATTTTTACACTATTTAATAAAATATATATATCATCTTACAGGGCGGGGGGGGGGGGGGAGAGGGAGATTACACCCATTCTGGGCCCCACCAAAAATTATACAAACCTGCCGCCTATGGCTGTGTGTGGAGTAATCAGGCAGCCTGCCAAGCACCCTGCACTTTTGATTGCCAAATCACTACAAGGCTTCATAAATCTTTCTCCCTTTGTTCACTTTCCTCCCACAGAGAGCACATTAACTTCCATAATCCCCCAAGAGCACTATGCTCCAACTGGGATGATCCAGATCCAGATTCTAGCTATCAAGCCCTGGGAACAGAGTATTGTCCCTATCAGAAAATAATCGGACTGAACCCAAGCCTTGAAATATTTTGATCACAAACTTAACCACACCTGCTCCCAGCCTGGCTGCTCATGATTGAAAGAGAACCCTGCCCTTCCTCCCCCATGCCTAAAAAAAAGACCCAGCTAGTGAAGCAGGGAGTGGACATGTCTGTCACCAGAATCTTAGTTGGTTTTGGGGATAGAAAAAGGACACCTTGCATATTTTCTGAGGGCCTAACCACCAACATAGGGACTGGATTACTCATGCAGGTAGGTGAACAAGCATGAAGAGGTCGTGTCTGCTTGGACAATATACTGAGTGAAGTCAGGCTTGGAGACATGCGGAAAGAAGGTTATTGCGTGGAGAGACGCTGGCGCACAAGTGTCAACTATCCACCAATCCCTAGTGAACCCTAAATTCATCAACCCAGAGGCTCCGGTGACAATTCAACCCTTCATGTCAAACACTTTAAACTTGCCTACAGCCAAGTTGCCTGTCCAGTACAAGGGCTGGTCAGGAGTGTGGACTTTTGCAGTCTATGATGATTATCCCATCCCCATGCTGCTGGGGGAAGACTTGGCCAACCATGCTAGCTAAGAGGGTGGGAATGGTCACCCGCAGCCAGGCTAAGCAAGCTTTCACATCTATCCCTGTACCTGAGCTTTCCACCAGGGCCCCGTCTGTGTTACCAGAGACCCAGACAGAGGTGGTGGAGCTGGATCTTCTGCCCACAAATGCTACAACTATAGTGGATCCAGTCCCGGAACTCGCGAAGCAACCAGCACCAGAACCATTACCAGCATTGAGTACAGTGCTTGCAACCCCGTCGACAACTCCAATGCCAGAGGGCACCAGCGAGCCTGAACTGGCAGAAGCAGCAGATAATCCTACCCAAGAGGCTCAGCCAGAGCCTGAAATACCACATAGTGCACCAGCGGAGAGCGGTTCAGACACGCACACACATCCCTCGCTCTGGCTGGTGAGTGAGCTGCATTCATCAACCATAACCTTTTCCCTCAGCTGGAGAGATCCCGTGAAGAAGCACAATCTGTCAAGTGCATCTTATCTCACAATGTCCAGCCACACCCTCCAAGGAAGCAGAGTCCAAAGGCTTTTCTAGAGTAAGCAGAGAAATGCCCCCACCTCTGAGACTTCTGTGCAGCACATCCAGAGCACAGAGTGTGCAATGTTGAGTCTTCCCCAGAAACTGCTGGTAGAGGATTTCCGTGAGCTACGCGCCACCATCGAGAGGATGGAACTTCTGAACCCCAACAGCCTCTTCTTCTTCCTGATTTTCCTGCAAATTCTGCTGCTAGAGGCTACCAGGTGGATCACTCTCTGGTACTTTGGGACTTCCCTACTACCTTTCCTCATCTCTGCGGTGCTGCTGACAACCTCCCTGGTAAAGTCCCCACTCTACAGTACATAGCTGTGGACGAGCCAGTTATTCCGTATGCTAAGCACCGGTTATGTATTCCTATTCCACAGCTGCTCCTCCTGCTAGTAGCTCTCCTAGGGCTTTTGTATATAAACCTGGTACATTCACCCCAGGCTGTTAGATCACTTACCTGAAAATAACAGCAGCTAGTGTGGTGACACCTGTTCGTTCCTCTGTTCATGAAAACAACCTAACTGTTCTCTGCCAGTTTATGAGCTTGAGGGGAGGGTTCACTGGCAGTGGAATGGGGTACTCCAAGTTGTTATGTTTCAATTTTCTGCCATTGCCACAAAGCACACTGCTATCACTAATGTATTTTGCTCCATACGTTCTTCTATAATGAAAGACCCCTTCTCACCTTGGGATCTGATTCTCCTCTGCCCTAAGTAGTCATTTACACCTGCATGCATTGAATGTAAGTCCTGCTATGGGTGTGAGTGAGTGAAGAAATTTGATCTGATAACATTTTATACCCACTTTGCATTAGTATAAATACTACACAAGGTGCAAGGTAACAGAGTCAGGCTTTTGGTATCAAACAGAGACAGAGTATTTCGGTACTTCTGCAAATGCAATGGCCAGATTGAATTTAACTTCAGCCACTGGTCAGTTTGTCTATAAGTTCCTGTGTCCTTTGGCCTAATTACATACCTAACAAGGACTGACTGTGCAAGAACTGGAAATATTTCCCTAATATCAGCAGACAGAAGATATCTCACCTAGATGAGACTGTGGGGTGAGGGGATGCTGACAAGACAATGAGAGCGGAGTCTCTAGAATGAACATGTAGAAAATGGACATTTCACTACCTTCGCTTTTGTTTGCTCAGTGATCCCTTTTCCCTTCCAGTCTCAAGCTGGGTATCTGCAACATGATTTGGGACACCTCTCGGTATTCAGCAAGTTCAAATGGAACCATGTAGTTCAAAAATTTGTGATAGGCCAACTGTTGTTAAGTACCTGATCCTGAACCTAGGAGTGCTAACTGGAGCTTCAGTAGGACTGATTAATATGGGATATCCACCTGACTTCAGAAAAAGTCTCACTGAGGATCTGCTCTATATATACAGCAAGGAGGGGAACATGGTCTAACTCAAAGAGGGGAGAAGAAAGAATGGATGAGATCATTCCTTTTTTGTATCTTCTGGTGGAGGTGAGCATGGAGGACAGTTTGGGTTAAAGAAAGATTCCAAATTTGAGATGTTGTACATGGATAGAAACAAAGTGTCTATTCTGTAAGGCTTCAGAGAAGCTGTGCTACCTGCATCTCAGGCATTCTGGGAAAGGGCTGGTGGGTACATGGCCATGTGCTTTAAAATCTCATTTGTTCCTGTGGGGCATGCAGATATACATGAAGAAAGAACAGAAACAGAGAGAAAAAGAAGGCAGAAGAGAGGAAAGGAGAAACCCCTGGAAAGTTAGTGATGTCAGAGAAAAACAGAGTTCTCACTCTCTGGTTGGGTGCAGCAAAGTCAGATACTTTATTATCTCTAGCAACTGTGTTGAGGGAGAGAGCTAAACGGATCTCTCCCTGACAAACAATTACAGCAAGCATTTATACCTTTTGTTACAAACAATAATGTGCAACAGCTGCATTTTGTTTATAGATAGGTCATCCTGATATCTTATTTTTCTCACCAATTTAGACTATAGTTTACATTCCATACTTATCTGACTCAAGGTTGCAACAACTTCTCATGCAGTTCTTTCCCATTTGCCTCACACAATTCTCGCTTCTACAAATCTCACATTATTAGGGTTACAGCTTAGCCTGACAATTGCTCACAGAGGGGACTGTTTGCATTGAAATCCCCATCAAATCCCTGTCAGTTCTTTCTCTACTTCCACATCGATATTTATACAAATAGTTTAGGTTGCCTTCGTGTTTCCATTCTAACACTCCATTTAAATTGCTTATCACAGCTTCTCAAAAGTTCATCTTCCAAACTGTATTATTCAGAGATGGTCTCTGCCCAAAGGTGAATATTTTGGGAAAGTTAGAGCAAAAACAGCTGAGACATTATTTTTAAAATAGAGTGTAACATGGAGGCTGCATTAGGCATATCCTGCAGCAGCTTTTCATGTCCAAATAACGAACAACAGCAGGAATCTGAATGGTTGTAAAGTCCTTTCTTTTATGGCAACTCCCATAACAAGAGGTTTCTCCCTGCTAGGGGCACGCACCTGTGCATTTTCTATCCCATCTCCTACTTCTCCCAATCTGAGATTGCTCCTGTGTTTAATTAGTTCTGGACAAGTCCATTGCCTGCCCATTCTGCATGGGCTGGTGCCTCTGGCAGGGAGGCTAAGGGATGAAAGGAGAATATTGAGGAATGAACAAGAGACAAACCCTACACACCTATCCCAGGCAGGTGCATGTTGTATTCTAGTTACCACTGACAGACACCTAAGGTTCTTCTTCGAGTGATTGCTCTTATGCATTCCAGTTAGGTGTGCGCGCCGTGCGTGCACGGCTCTTCGGAAGATTTTTACCCTAGCAACTCCGGCGGGCCGGCTGGGCGCCCCCTGGAGTGGCGCCGCTATAGCGCAGGATATATACCCCAGCCGGCCCGTCCGCTCCTCAGTTCCTTCTTTCCGCCCGTGACGGCCGTTGGAACAGTGGAGCACAGCTTAGCTGACCTCCACTTCCCTAGCTACTCGTAGTTTTCTCTCGTTCTGTTTATAGTTGTAGTTAACTCTGTTTGTTTGTAGAATAGTATAGTGTATTTATTTTACAGGGGTTCGGGGTTTATCCCCTTCCCCTCACCCGGTGCCGGGTCCGATGCCCGGTCCACAGCGTGTTCTAATGCTCGGCCGGCCACAAGCCGCTGCCGACAAGAGATCTTCTCCTAAGTGCCTCGAGGGATCTTACCTCCCAGATAAGTGCCGCATTTGTGAGGCCCTTAATCAGTGTTCAAAGGGGAGCGGGGCTTTCATTTTAAACAGCTCCTGAGGGAGGCAGCTCTTGCTCCTCCGCTCTCGGCGCCGAGCGCTAGTTAGTTTTCACGGCGCGCTCCCTCGGCACCGGATCGCCGGTACCACCAAGGCCTTCTGGCACCACCGTCGCTACTGACGTACCCTCAGCATGGACCCCTCTCCTGGAGGATGAAGAGTTACTCCGGCCAGGCAAGAGCCGTCGAGTCCGGTGCTGGAAAGCTCCCCGGTACGCACCGTGGTCGAGCTCGCCCGGAAGCTGCGTCCGAGCCGCCTGCTCCGCAGCCGAGCGCTATGCTCAGTCGGATCACCCGGCACCGATGTCTGCCGCGGCACCGACAATATCCGCACCTTTCACTCCGGCCAGGCAAGAGCCATCGAGTCCGGTGCTGGAAAGCTCCCCGGTACGGACCGTGGTCGAGCTCGTTCTGAAGCTGCGTCCGAGCCGCCTGCTCCGCAGCCGAGCGCTATGCTCCGTCGGATCGCCCGGCCCGGTGTCGGCCGCGGCACCGACACTATCCGCACCTTTCACTCCGGCCAAGCAAGAGCCGTCGAGTCCGGTGCTGGAAAGCTCCCCGGTACGGACCGTGGTCGAGCTCGCTCTGAAGCTGCGTCTGAGCCGCCTGCTCCGCAGCCGAGCGCTATGATCCGTCGGATCGCCCGGCACCGATGTCGGCCGCGGCACCAACAATATCCGCACCGTTAACTCCGGACAGGCAAGAGCCGTCGAGTCAGGTACTAGAAAGCTCCCCGGTACGCACCGTGGTCGAGCTCCCCCGGAAGCTGCGTCCGAGCCGCCTGCTCCGCAGCCGAGCGCGATGCTCAGTCGGATCGCCCGGCACCGATGTCTGCCGCGACACCGACAGTATCCACACCGTTAGCTCCGGCCAGGCAAGAGCCGTCGAGTCCGGTGCTGGTAAGCTCCCTGGTACGGACCGTGGTCGAGCTCGCTAGGATGCTGCGTCCGAGCCGCCTGCTCCGCAGCCGAGCGCTATGTTCAGTGGGACCGCCCGGCACCGATGTCTGCCGCGGCACCGTCAATGTCCGCACCGATAACTCCAACCAGGCAGGAGCCATCGAGTCTGGTGCCGGAAAGCTCCCCGGTACGGACCGTGCTCGAGCTCGCCCTGAAGCTGCGTCCGAGCCGCCTGCTCCGCAGCCGAGCGCTATGCTCTGTCGGATCGCCCGGTACCGATCTCTACCGCGGCACTGACAATGCCCGCATCATTAACTCTGGCCAGGCAAAAGCCGTTGAGTCCGGTGCTGGAACGCTCCCCGGTACGGGCCGTGGTCGAGCTCGCTATGAAGCTGCATCCGTGGTGCCAGTTAGGGTCGAGCTCACTATTCCCTCCTCGCCGGAGACAGTGTCCACGGCAAGGGGGCTGATTGCAACGACAGCATCTGCGCTGCCTCAACCCCCGGCACCGCCGGTGGGGTTACATAGTTGATGGGCAAGCCTGCCTTGATCAAACCACCCTACCTCGGCACCGCGGAGCGGCACCGTTCAGGGTCGCGGTCCCGCAGATGTTCTCGGTCCCGTCACCGATCTAGGTCTCGGCACCGTTCTCCATGTTGGTACCAATAGTGCTCGCGGCACCGGTCAGCATTCTGATCCCTGGTCCGGGACACTCAGCACCGATCAAGCCCCAGGCACCGGGACGCTCGTAGCCACTCCTGATAATCGAGCCTCGCACCCTCGGTCGACCGCCCGGCACAGCTTCGGTGGCGGGTCCCATTCTCGGTACCGGTCTGTCTACCGGTACCGATCCCCGGTGCCGCATCGAGCGACGTCAGTTACAGACGGAGACTCTACCAAGAGCTTTCAGCTCCTCCAGGGCCATCCAGCCACGCATCAGTGTCGTCCCGTGCGGACACTTCATATGCGTAGCACTCTGTTTTCCGATGTGCCCTCCAGAGTCTTCCAGGAGACCTATCAGTGGTCATTCTGGACGCCTTGCGTGTACTTCCGCGCCAGAGGCGTACCGGTGATCCCATCTCGCTCCGTGCCCTCGGAGCTCCGGGTGCCAGAGGTGACAATTAGTCGTCCCCGTCCGACCGGTACAGAGCAACCCCCGGTTCGGCACCGAGCTCCCAGATCCCACAGGATCAGGAGGTCGTCCAGGAGCTCGAGCCCACACAGGACCCACTTGTCCCTGGCCTTTCTTCTTCCTCCTCCCCAGATGAGGCGGGGGCAGGAACATACCCCTCCGGCCCTCCTATAATCGAAATGTGAACAGCCCCTAAATCCAAAGAGGCTGGGCGTGTGGTCTTACTGGGCCGTAAGATGTACCCGGAGGGGGCCCTGCAACTTCGTGTAGCGAACCAGCAAGCCCTGCTTATCCGCTACTGTGGGTAGCAGTGGGCAAATTTACAGAGTCGCTGCTTCGGAACTCCCGTCAAGAGTTCGATGCCCTCCTGCAGCAAAGGACGGAGCTGGAGAGAGCTTCCCTCCAGGCCTCGTTGGGCGCAGCTGACTCAGCTGCCATGACCTTGGCCTTGGGTGTTGCCACGCGGCGCGTTTCATGGCTCCAGTTGTCGAGCCTTCCCTCGCAGCTGCGGCACGCGATACAGGTCTTGCCCTTCAATGGCACAGGCCTGTTCTCTGAAAACACTGGCCCTAGGCTGCAGACCCTATAGGGCAGCAGGGTCACTTTGCTCTCTCTCTCTCTCGGCATGCACACGCCGGTGATTCAGCGCCGACGTTTCCGTCCCCAACCTCCGCTCTTGCCCTGCGCCTTGACAAAGTCAGGACTTGGCCAGCGGGCGTGGCTTACACGGTCGTGGCCATCAATCCGCACCCCAAAGGAGCCGAAATTAGGGTCCTTCTGACCACCAATGGGGCAAAAGCCTACCCATCCTCACCCCTCCTAAGGACCCCTCTCACGAGCGATTCCTCTGGCAAGAGGTGCGGACGCTCCTCTTCATCGGAGCTATACAGGAGGTACCTAAGGGCGAAACCTAATCCCCTAGGCGAAGGGAGGTCTCAGACCTACCCTAGACCTGCGGGAACTCAACAAGTCACGATGCAGAGTTCCGCATGGTACCCAGGGCGACCGTCATCCCATCCTGGGATCCCGGAGACTGGTACGCCTCCCTCGATATGAAGGGCGCGTGTTTTCACGTCGCCATTTCTCTTCCACACAGAAGGTACCCTCGGTTTGGGGCCTACCATCGTTATTCCCAGTATACGGCCCTCCCGGTTGGCCTCTATACAGCCCAGGGGTATTCAAAGTGCATGGCTGTAGTCGCCGCCTTTCTTCGCCACCGTCGCATACACGTTCCCCGTATCTAGGCGTGTGGCTCCTTCGTAGAACCACCGGGCCCAAAGTACCAGTCATGTGGGCATCGACACGAACCTATTCCTGTGTCCAGGCCTGATGATCAATAGTAAAATCCACTCTGATTCCCCTACAGGGAAGGGAATTCATTGGGGCTGTCCTGGACTCCAGACTCGCACTTGCCTAGGTTTCCTGAGTCACATGGCTGTCTACACGTTTGCAACCAAACATGCCAGGCTTCGCCTCTGTTCACTTCAATCATGGCTCACCTGGGTGTGCCACCCGGGCAGAGATGGCATACTCGTGGTCGGCTCGTTCCCCCCGAGCAGCCTAGGCTCCCTCGACCGGGAGTCAGCGTCCTCCCTGGTGTATCCAGCAATGCTGTTCCATTCACCCCTCGGGGTCCCTCACGACAGACACCCCATCTCTCGGCTGGGTGCTCACCTGGGTCAGTTTCACACTCACGGCCTTCGGTCGGCTCAAGAGCGGGCCTTACACGTCAATGTCCGAGAGCTGAGAGCAGTCTGCCTTGCATACCAGGCATTTCAGCTGGCGGATCATCTTAGCAGATCCTTCCTGTCTCACAAGTGGTAGTTTCCTCCTGTCTTTATCTATTCCGTTTTCCAGAAGTGGGTCTTTCCCCGCATAGCCCTCCTCGCTCTCCCGAGAACGGAAAGAGAGAGAGAAATTCTCCTCGTTCCAAGGCCTCTCCCCAGGCTCGGTCTTGGAGGATTTTCCTGAGGCCGCGGATCAGCCATCTATCGTACGCTTTCCACTGTCCCCGCCGGTTCACAAGGTCCTACTCAAACTCCGCAGGGACAGAGTGCCCCTGATCGGGATCGCTCCAGTGTAACCTGGGCAGCCCTGGCACACCATGTTGCTACACCTGTCGGTAGCAACTCTCTTGGCACAGACCCCATGACGTGGAATCACGGCAACCTTTACCACCCGCTCTTGTAATCCCTGCACCTCACAGCAGGACTCCTGTGTGGCTAAACCGATCCGAGTTACGTTGTTCGACCTCGGTTCTACGGGATTCTCCGGGGTGGTATAAAACCGTCCATTCGGTTGAAGTATCTGGCCGAGTGGAAGCGTTTCCCATGCTGCTCCGAAACGCGCAAGGTTTCTCCCGCTGAGCTCCCGCTCCATTCCATCTGGTTCCTCAGGGCTTGGAGCGTTTATACACTCCCCCAGTGGGGCCCCGCCATAAACCTGGCTCTTCAATCTGGTTCTAACCAGTTTTATGACTGCCCTATTCGAGCCACTGTCAACAGGCTCGTTGATATAACTGTCCTGCAAGTCAGTTTCCGGTAGCCTTTCCTGCGGCCACACGAGTCTCCTAGCTTCAGACTCTCACAATAGGCCCAAGGTATATTGTGTTCCTCAAGGACAAGGGCAGTTATTACCACGTCCGACCTGCCTCCCTAAGGAGGTGTCAGCCTTTTATATCTACCAGGATATCTTCCTTCCGGTCTTCTTTACGAAGCCACTCTCTTTGCAAGGAGAGCAACGGTTGCCCTCCTTCGACATCTGTAGGGCGTCCGCAATCTATATCTTGCGGACAGAGCCCTCTCGTAATGCCCCCACAACCTTCATCGTACCGGCATACCGGATGAAGGGCATACCTGTCTCCTCCTAGAGGATTTCATCTTCAATGACGTTGTGCATCTGCACCTCTTCTGTTTTGGCCCATGTTCCATAGAGCCACCTTGCTGCACATTCCGCCAGGGCTCACGCTTCTCAGCTGCCTTCCTGGCTCGCATTCCCTTTCGGGGGATGTGTTGTACACCTATCTGGTCCTCGGTCCACACCTTTGCCTCATTGGTCCGGGAGTCCAGAGCTGTTGCAGCCTCTGGCTTAGCGGTTGCGTTCTGCAACATCTAACTCCGACCCCACCGCCTACGTAAGGCTTGGGAATCACCTAACTGGAATGCATAGGAGCAATCACTCGAAGAAGAAAAGACGGTTACTCACCGTTGTAACTGTTGTTTTTCGAGATGTGTTGCTCCTATCCATTCCAGACCCGCCCTCCTTCCCCACTGTCGGAGTAGCCGGCAAGAAGGAACTGAGGAGCGGACGGGCCGGCTGGAGTATATATCCTGCGCTATAGCGGCGCCACTCCAGGGGGTGCCCAGCCGGCCCGCCGGAGTTGCTAGGGTAAAAATCTTCCGAAGAGCCGTGCACACCTAACTGGAATGGATAGGAGCAACACATCTCGAAGAACAACAGTTACAACGGTGAGTAACCGTCTTTTACAGTATTTTGGTTGCAATTGTGCATCTTGTTGTTACCTGTAAAGTCATTTAACTTGGGAAGTGGCTCAATGGGTAACTCTCAGGGTGGGTTAGGGTTGGAAAGCGTGTGCCTGGGTGTCTTGAGCCTGCCATGGTCCTCTCTCCCTTCACAGCTCGGGATGAAGAAGAAGTTCATGCCTTACAACCACCAGCACAAGTACTTCTTTGTCAGTGAGTATCACTACTTCCCCAAAGGGCACTCACCCAGCAATTGCCACAGACGCCTGAATTATTCTTCCCAGTGGGAAAGGGGCAGAGACAGGACTCCCCTTCCTTTGTACAGTCTGACAGGTCACAGTGTGTGAGCTACAGAGTGTGGGGCACAGGATCCTCCTCTCTCATCACCTCTTGTCCTCCTTGTTGTCATCTCTCTGGCATATGATCTCTTCTGGTCCTGACAAGCAGCGCCATTTCTCTCCTCCCCTACTTTGTTCTATGACTCAGACTCCCTTGTCAGTCTTAAACTAGTAATAGAAGGGGAGAGTGCTACGGGTAAACACAGTAAATTTACACAAAGATCTCAGGTTCAAGGTATCATGAGCATAAAGGATCAACGTGTCAAGATATGCAATATGTAAATTATTCTTTAATTATCCATCAGCAATGTTAGAAGTCTGGAAAATAAACAGGAGGAATTAGCAATGCTAATTTATAAAAATATATTTGACATAAGTTATACTGAAACATGTGGGAGGATTCATAATATTGTAATGTTATAACCGCTGGGTGCACACAATTTCTAAACACAGAAAGGGTGAAAGGGAAGTGCGGGTGGCACTCTATATTACAGATATCATGACCTGCTTTAGACTAATTGACAGTTCAGAAGCATAGAAGCTGGAATACTCATGGATCAATGTTCAAAATGACAAATCACAATACAGGACACAGGTGACAGTCTGTTTAAGTGCACCCAGTCAGAGTAAAGAACAGGATGAACAGCTCAAACCCCTATCTGTAATGTATAGAAAGTAAAACTATTTCATCATGGGGGATTTCAATTTGGGAGGACAGATGCTGCCACTAGTAAAACGTACTTGGAGTTTCTAAAAATTGTAGATGATAATTTTCTAACACCAGACCTGGGGTAATTTTTATTAAACCTCATTCGAACAGAACAAGATGAATTGATTACTAAACTAACGAAAGAGAATGGTTCCTTAACCTTCAGTAACTGTGGTTCTTCAAGATATGGTAGTCTGTGCAGATCCCACTCACTCACTTTCCTAGCCACAGTGATGGCCACCAAAAAGACTGTTTTTTAGGGTGAGATGGTAGATGGATCACTCTGAGGGGGGCTCATAGTGGGGCTCCATATGATGGGGCTTCAGAAGGATGATGTTGATGTCGCATGCTGGCATGGAATCTCTTCCTCTGTGTAAGTATACATTAGGCCCTTGAGAAGCTTCAACACCATCAAATGAGAGAAGAAAGAGCAGCTGCAATAGTGGAAAACACACTGATATTACAGTTACGTGGATCTTGATTGAGCTAAAGGAAAGTCCACAGCATTTTAACTGCAGCAAACTGTTGAGAATCTTTCTTGTCAGGGCCTGCACTGGGTCTAGACCATGTTTGGTAGCGCATGTGAAGAATTTTTTTCATTTGGAGGAGTGGTCAATCAGATGATCTAAAGAGTAGTCGACTGATCTTTGTTGTGTCAGTTCGCTAGACTGCCATCCACAACCAGTGCGTTGTATTGTACTTCCTAACTTCCCTCGCAGCCAACATCCACCATCACTCATCCTCGTCGGGCTCCAGCTATCCAACATTCGAAGTTCAATCAAGCATTGATGGAATTTTCGTAAGACAAATTGGGAAAAGTTCTACAATGCACTGGAATGTAGTGTGGTTACCATTCCGTCACATTGTATGCCAGACGATGAAACCTACCACCAATTCCAAGGAGCCACCTTGGTCAAAAGGCATCACAGTGGCTCACTAATTTCTATATATGGGTCATTAATGAGAAGAAGCTACCACACACTTGGCGTCAAGCAAAGATTATTGCCATGCTTAAGCCAGGTAAGGGCACAAACATCATGGCAAATTACTGCTCAATATCCTTGCTGTCAGTGTTTTTCAAGATATTTGAGCGTTTGATCATACAACAAATCACTCCGAAACTGGATGATGTCTTTCAGTTGAGCAGGCCGGGTTCAAGAAAGGATGTAGCAGCTGTGACCTAGTCTTGGCCTTGACCACCTTTATCAAAAACAGTTTTCAACAAGATCTAAAGACAGGAGCCGTCTTTCTGGATTTGACCGTCACTTATGACACGGTTTGGCCCAGAGGCCTTCTGTGTAAACTCTTTCAAGTTGCTCTGCATTGGGTGGTCGAAGTAGTAGAGCTCTTCCTCCAAAATAGGTGGTTCAGAGTATACATGGGCGACTGCTGCAGTTCCTGGAAGTGTCAGATTAACAGTCTTCCTTGAGGTTCAGTTCTTTCACCAATACTGTTCAATGTGCACATCAGCAACTTACCAGCAACACTCTCATGCATGTTTATCTATGCCGTTGTCTGCTGTAGCTATCAATCTCAGTCCTTCTTAGTAACTGACACGGACCTGAATGATGATATGAAGCTCATGGCAGATGATTGTAGTTGATGGCGCCAGCAGCTGGGCTTTTCCAAGATGGTTTCTAGAGAATTCCATCTGCATAATGCAAGCTCAAGCCACGAATTAAATATTTTCTTAAATGGCCAATGCCTGCAGCATGACCCAAACCTGGTTTACCTCAGCATGACCTTGTATAGGTCATTGCTATACCTCAACCACTTGGAGAAGACAACAGCCAAAGTAAACACTCGGAACAAGGTGCTCAGAAAACTGGTCAGCTGAACCTGGCGTGCAAGTGACCGGATGCTTATAACATCAGCCCTTGCACTCGGCTATTCAATAGCAGAGTACTTTGCTCCTGTCTGGTGTGATCCATCTCACACAAGGCTGAAGATAGAGGATAGGGGTGACACAGCTACTCAGTCTGGATTGTACCCTGGTATGTCACCCACCCCCCATCAGCCTTATTCTCTAGGCTAAACACAATACAGTGCTGCAACATAGATCTCTGGTGAACTCAGCATCACCCTTGAATCCTTGAGGGACTGGAGTACTTCACTCATCTTGTTGCTGAAGAGCCACATCTCCTCAAAGGGCAAATTCTCTAGTTATCTGCTCCTCCTATAGAATACTGGATTCCAGCAACCA
Source organism: Mauremys mutica (assembly GCF_020497125.1). Taxonomy (NCBI): domain Eukaryota; kingdom Metazoa; phylum Chordata; order Testudines; family Geoemydidae; genus Mauremys; species Mauremys mutica. The sequence goes on from NC_059075.1 coordinate 119,086,910, forward strand.
ACAGGCACAGTACTGTAACACCAAGGGCCATGGATCTGCTGGCTGCATCCAATACCTGCAGTACTGTCTCTGCAACCATCTGGCCTTGTCTGATGGCGTTCCTCAGCTCTTCTCTACATTCCTGTGGGAGTTTGGATGGGAACTATAATGCCCTTTTATGTCAAAAAACTGCAGTCATTAAAAAGGCCTTGAAGTTTGTGATCCAAAGTTGGCGGAAGGAAGATGAATATGGCTTATGACGGAAAAGGTCCAGTTTCTTGGGGTCCTCATATTTTAGCATCCCCTTGATGGACCTGGTCTTTTCTTGCACCACAGACACAACCAGAAACCCTGGGACTGGATAAGTGTAAAAGCGTTTGAATCCTTCAGTCACCATCTGATCAGTATTTTTCTTCTGGCTTCAGTGTTGGGGGAAGTAAGGCTGGAGTGCCCCCAAATGCTTCTGCTAGTTCCAGTAACCCTAGTTCATCAGGAGAGCAATTCATTATGGCCAAGGAGCCAAGGATGTCAAACAGTTTGTCTGTTGTCTTGGATCACCAAAGCCTTGGTGTTTAAAGTTTAGGCTATTCTTGTAACCAAGTCCTGGAAGGCCTTGACAGCAGGTGTTGGGGCTGATGTGAATGCTGTTTCAGGTGAAGATGAAGATTCTTTTTGTGTCTCCAGAATCTTCTCTGCCTGGTTATGGGGTTCCCCTCAGTTTTGGGCGTAGAGGCCCTAACCACAGAAGCTACCAGTGACTGAGACCTCCCCCTCTTCCTTAAGGCATGTGTTGGGGATCTGCTCCTAGATGTATGGGAGGGTGGACCCCAGTAAAGCCCAGGAGGCCAAGGAGGTGAGTTGTAGGGATACTGGCCAGGCTGTGTTGGCCTAGCCCATTGCCATTTGTGTAGCAGCACACTGTAGAGGGCATCTCTGGAACTCCCTGTAGCATGCCTTGCTAGCCTGAGGGGACAAAGCTCTCCACTCAGTATAGGACAGAAGGAGCAGCTAGGAGATAGTGATAAGAAGTGCATCTGGAACAGATGTGCCATTGGATGTTGTCCTGGTACCAGGTGGTCCCAGTCTTGATGCTGAAGTAAGAGGAGTTGGCTGTTCTTCTGGCAATATGTATCTCGGTAACAAGATGGGTTTGCTTATGAGTGCCAGAGTCAGTATCAGTCTGAGTCTCAGCAATGGAGTTGGTACCAGATGTGTCTTCTGGGCCTTCATCACAATCAGCACTTCATCGCAGCACTTGATGTCAATGTGCTCTTGGATGGTTTGTCTCTGGAGCTGCACTTTGAGTCCTGCCTGCAAGATGGCCCCATGGAACACCCAGAGCTGTGCGTATGATTGACGCGGGTCTGCCCCTTGGCACCTTTCAAAGCAGAAGGCACAGCATCAGATCTACCTGCCCTGATGTCAGCTGCTGCTCATGTTGAGGGTGCCGGTACTAATGAAGTTGGTATCGAGGATTCCAGTGCCAGTGTTGTGGATTTTTATGCGTTATGTATGTCCTCTTCTCCTTGCTCAAACTCAGGGTATGATGCCTGCCTGTGTGGACACTTGCCGTGAATTAGTCATCTCAGCTCCATCTTAGTGGTTCCTACCTCTTCAGGATCAGATGTGACTTTCATAGATTGCCCAAGGAAATGTAATTTGAGCCTCACATCCCTGGATTTCTGGGTGTAGGATAAGGAGAGGCAGATTGAGCATTTGTTGGGATATGTCCTTCAATGACGCAGAACAGAGATCTGCCATGCCTATCAATCAAGGGCATTAAAATATTGTACAATCAACAAGGATGAAACTTCACCCTGCCATACAGGAAGGTGTACAGGGGTCTGATGATTTGCATGTTTTGTTTTATTTTTAAATCCAATTAGAAAACAAAAAGAGATAAATGAAGATAGAACTTCACAGAATTCAGTAAGCACCTGACATGTAAGTCTAATAATTAACAGCAAGTCAGGCACTGTCCAAGTTCTGTCTCGCTGCCCTGGACAGTGAGGGATGGTCCCAATATCTCTGCCTTTATGCTGTCACATGGTAGCACAAGGAAGCATGTGTGACCACAACAGACTACTACTACTTTAGAACAAATTCAAAGTTCATAAACACAAGGCACATGTGCACCTACAGTGGGATCCATGTTTACACATATTTGAAGAAGAATCAGTAGTTGCCTCAGTGCACATGAGCATGACCTAATTATATTCATTTTGTACAAACTGATTATAGTCCCAGTAATAGAAGGACTTGGCCAATTTTATGAAGTTGAAAACAAAATTTACTGGGAGGAAAATTAAACAAAATAATGTGAATAATAACTGAAAGTTGTGTTAGAAAATGTTACTATATGCACAAAAACCCCACAATTCCACATTCATGAAAGAAAGTTTCTTAAGTTTAAAAAAAATCATCCTGGTTAAGAAAGAAAGTGAATGAAGAAATAAAAAATAAGAACAGTATATAATAAATTGAAATTAGCAGTTGTGAAATGGACAATTGATTAAGAAAGCTAAAGATATCAATGAACAAAAATATACCGCCAGTCAGATTAAGGACAATAAGAAGGAATTAATAAAATATATCAGGAACAAGAGAAATCTTAGCAAGAGTAGAGCTGTATTACCAGACAGGGATGGTAAAATTGTCATTAATGATGATGAAAGGCCAAAGTGTATTTCCATTCTGGATTTGGAAAGAAGCAAGATGATGTATTCACATCTTACTGTGATAATAAAACATATTCTATTGCAACAGTAAATAGAGAGGATGGTAAACAGCAGCTGACCCCTCCTTAGTTGCTGGTGTCAATGATTAGCTGATGGGATTAATAATATCTCTATGTTCTCCTCATACCCTCTTCCAGCACTGCCCCCATTCCTGTTTCCTGTCTACTTCCAGTACTTTCCATTGTACAAGACAATCCAGAGAAAAGACTGGGTGGTAAGTGCTGCCTAATCACAACTGTGTATATACAAAGAACTTTGAAGGACACAGGAGCACATGAGGTGTTACACCCTTAGAACATTTGTTTCACAGTGACATCTGATTTATGATTTTAGGGTAAAAGTCTGTATGACCTCCTAAGTACCCTACTGCCTGAGCTATTGTTGGGACTGGGCCTGGAGTTTCTAAGATTTATTGTTCTAGCCTGGGTGACATCACTAATTCAGGTATACAATGATTCATGTGGAAATCCAGGTTTCATTGCCTCCATGACAATAATGTAATTGTCCCCTGTTTTCTGGTCGCCATCTTCCCAGACCACACAAACCGTAACCTTCATTCTGACCCCCTAATGATGCCAACCATCCAGGACCCCTCTTACCAAACTATTTCCTCCAAACACCCAGACTATGACACTAAACATGCACAGTGAGCAGTGTTGAGCGGGAGGAGAGCAGAAGAGAGGCTCTGGTTATAGCGTAGTGTGTTTGGTGAGGGAAGTTTGGTGAAGAGGTTGCTGGAAGCCTGGCATCCCTAGAGGGGGCACAATGAAGCTTTGCTTTGAGGTACAGGAGTTGTGATAGAGGCCAGGCGTGTGCCTGTAAACAATGATAAACTGGCAGGTGGCTTAGCTTTTTATTTCCTTGCTTTTGTGTCAGGTATATTGAGTATGTAGTAACTGTAAAGGTTTCACAACAGAATATTTACTCTCTCTGTAGCGGTGTGAAGATGGATATTACTAAATTCTCTCTCCATAGTGAATGTTGTGATTAGCTTTCAAATTAAAGAAAGTTTTCACACCCCCTCCACCAAATTTCTCCTTTGTGTAGGATGTTCAGCACACTGCGCTCTAGTAACTCTGCACCTGCTCCTTATTCATTACCCTCTATAAAAGCTCTGACTAAGTGGGAGCTGTGACGATGTGGTTCTGGCGGGACCCAACTGAGAGTGTCAATTCAGGACCAATTGCTTAAACAGGGCAGTCATAGCCCTAGGCTGGGGGAGGGGGGTTCCACCTCTAAGGCAAACCAAACCAGCCAGACAAAAAGGACTTCGGTTTTACCCCACTGGCTAACCACAAGTCACACAAGCAATTTCCTTAGACACTCCAGTCTCCCAGTATCACCACCAGTGCCACTCGTCCTGGGGATGAATGGTTATGAAAACCAACACCCCAATAAAAGAAAACGGTTCTCTCGATCCCAAAGAATCAAGCCCCAGACCCAGGTCAATATACACATCAGATCTTACCCACAAATCACGCTGTTGCCAATCCTCTAGAATCTAAAATCTAAAGGTTTATTTATAAAGGGAAAAAGGTAGAGATGAGAGCTAGAATTGGTTAAATGGAATCAATTACATACAGTAATGGCAAAGTTCTTAGTTCAGGCTTGTAGCAGTGATGGAATAAACTGCAGGTTTAAATCAAGTCTCTGAAGAACATCCCTCGCTGGGATGGGTCATCAGTCCTTTGTTCAGAGCTTCAGATTGTAGCAAAGTCCCTCCAGAGGTAAGAAGCAGGATTGAAGACAAGATGGAGATGGGGCATTAGTCTTATATAGGCTTTTCCAGGTGTAAGAACCCCTTTGTTCTTACTGTGGAAAGTTACAGCAAAATGGAGTCTGGAGTCACATGGGCAAGACCCTGCATACTTTGCTGAGTTACAAGTTTATCTGCCTTCTCTCCATGGGTCAATTGTGTAGCTGATGGTCCTTAATGGGCCATCAAGCAGGCTAGGCAGAGCTAACACCAACTTGTCTGGGATGTTTCCCAGAAACAGCACAAATTTGAAATACAGACAGTATAGATCCAATACTCATAACTTCAACTACAAAATGATACAGACATACAGACAGCATAATCATAACCAGCAACCCATAACCTGGTCTTAGACACCTTATATGACCCCCTTTACATAAGATTTGGTGCCACTACCTTGGTTGCAAACCATGTTCTATATGGTCCCAGTTTATATCAATAACGTCACAGGAGCTGAGTGTCCCTAAGTCTGCCTCTCACCTGCTATGCTGTGGCCATGGCATTTTCACTCTGATGGAAAGCTCCTTCCCTAAGTACCCAGGGAGGAGCTCTCTAGAGTGAGATGTGGGTGGCAGGGCATTTCTAATAGTGGATAATTCTGGCTCTGGAAATCTCTCATTTCAGGGCCACTTGTTTGATCTGAATCACTCACCAGCACCAGTTCGCTCTCTTTTAGTTATCCAAATGTGCCCTTTGATCATGGTGATAGGCACAAATGTTAATAAATAAAACAGCTATATAGTGGATGTGCACTACAATGCATAGGGAGGAGCAAAGCAGGGTGCCTGCTGCTATAGGATGCTGTTGGGGTGGGGGCTGCAAAGCTGCAGTCCAGTGTTTCTCAACCCTAAACAATACACTCTTCAGGTGTGCTGTGGGTGGATACCCACTAGTCATATCTCAGTCACCAGGGGAGAAGAAAAAGTTCAGCAGAATCCAGCAGTTTCTAGAACCTATGTGGAGACAGGGGAGGGGCATGGATTTGTTATTCTTCTTCATCTCCTCTCTGGCAGGACCTGGCCTGGATGCAGAGTTTCTACATTCAATTCTTTGATAAAATACGCTCTGTTCATGACAAAAATAGCTTGGTTTTAAGGTCCTCTACAGGCCCTAAATCTGTTTGGATTATGGTAGTAAATCACCAGCAAGGCAGTGGACCAGCAGGACAAACTATGGGTTTTTCAAAACAACCTTCATTATGCAAATTGGGCACATGCCTATTCTGTGTCTCCTCCTATCCTCATCCTCCCTGCTTGTTTGATGCATCATCTTGTGTTTTGTCCTCAGTTAGACTGTACACTCTTCAGGGAAGGATTGTAACTTCTGTGTTTGCACAGAACTTAGTACAATGGGCCCTGACCCTGACTCAAATAATACATGGTCTCCCTTTGTGCCATCCCTTTTACAGCCCTTTTACCATTGGCTGGCTGGAGTATGCAAATGTTTTTCTGGAGTCTGACTGTTTGGGCAGACATTTGACTCAACAGTTGTTGGCTTGGGTCCATGGGATTGTCACTTGCCTGTACTGTAGTGTTCAAGTAGATCTATATGTGTATTAGTGGATTGGGCAAGCAGAGAATCAGTGACTGCCTTGTGTGTGTTTGTCTCCACAGGGTTCTAGAGAGTATCTGGCTTGTCTGGGTGACACAAATGAGCCATGTCCCAATGAACACTGATCTGGATAAGAACCTGGTCTGGTTCTCTACCCAGATACGATCCTTCCCCTCTCACACTCTGTGCCCCTGTGATATGAATTACAGTCCAGGAGTACACAGGCACAGGGAGCATTTGGTATGTCTAGGGGGTGGGGGTGTGATAGGGCCTTCTGTGGCTGGGCAGCCAAGTGGCTAGATCATTAATCAGATAGAGTAGTAGGGATACCCAGGCTCTCCCTCCCCCCCGGTCCCAGCCCAAGGCCCTGTGTAGTTCAAATCCTAAACAGGGGAGATGGGGCTCTCTCCTGACTTCCTACTAAAGTCTCTCTAGTTTGGGGCATGGCCCTGCTAGTCCAGTGGCCCTGCCATTGGGGCTTAACTGCAGGCTCCCGTTGGCAGGGGAAGACTTACTTGGCTCCAGGGGCTGCGCTGGTTGGCAGGTCGCTGATCCATCCCTTCCAGCAGGCAAACAGAGAGCTCCTGACTTCTCTCCAGACCAACCCCAACTGAGAGCCAGTCTCCCTTCTTTTCTCCCGCTCCAGGCCTGGCACTGGCCGCAGGTATAGTGGGGCGGGGATAGCTGAACCCAAAGGTTTTCTTTAACCTCTGCTGTGCCAGGCAGCAGTTTCTCTGCTCCCTCACAGGGGGCCAGCAAGAAACTCATGGCTGCGGCAGGGAGGGATGTACAATAGCTTGGAGATAAAGGAGGAAGATGTGACTTTTGGTCATCACCCAAACCAGTTAGGGCTTCTCTGAGCCCTTTGTAACTTTGTTACCACCTGTAACTTTGGATGCCTTCATGCTAGGCAGCTATGGCCCAGAGCCCCTGCACCAGTGGCCAGCCCACAAGCAGAAAGGTCTCACCCTGGCTTCCAGCAGCCTCATTACTCCTTGCAGGGTGACCCCAAAAGCCCTTCTGGTCCCAAGTCTCCCCAAACCCACCCCACCCTACCCTGAGTTCTTAACTACCAGACACTCAGACTTTTCCCCTCTCTTTCTCACTGTTGGTAGGATTCTAATTTTAATTCTTACTGGATATGTGTCTGCATCACAAAACTTACCCTAATAATTGGCCCTGTTTTCCTCTCTTGTTGTAAATGTCAGTAGAGATGCATAGGATGGAATGGACTGTAGAAAGAATTGCCCTTTGACCCCTAGAGGGGATCCTCTAGATTAGGAAGGAGGTATACTGGCAGGGGACCGCATAAGGGAAACTGCTCCAACCACTGCCTGTCATACCTTTTCTGAAGAGAAACTGGACTTCAGCTTCTTGAGATGTGAGCCAAAGGACTGTCACAGATTAGAAACTGGCTACAAGCCAGAAAATAAAGAGGTAGGAAAATGGTCCATTTTTATCATGGCAGGGTATTAACATGCTACTTAATATATTTATTAAAGCTCTGTCAAAGCCGGGAGCAGAGAGGTAGTACAGTTTGCAGATGACAAATGTATTTAATTCAGCCAAGACCAGGAAAGACTTTGGAACCTAACAAAGATCGGGAACTAGACAACACAATTGCAGATGGAACTTATGTTGACAATTGCAAGATAATGCACAGTGGGAAGAATAATTTAATTTGAAATACTCAGACACCTTTGTTGGTTTCTAAATTAACTGAAACAATTGAAGAGAAAGACCCGGGTACCGTTGTGGATAACTCAATGGAGAATTCTGCTCAATGTGAAGCAGCAGTCAAAAAAGCAGACTGTGTTAGGCTCCATAAGGAATGGGATAGAGAATATGAAAATATTATGCCGCTGTTTAAATTAATGGGAAGTTCTCACCTTGAGCACAGTATTCACTGCAGATAACCTCATCTCAAAAAGCATATAACAGAAGTAAACTTGGTTCAGAGACATGAGATTAAAGGCACGGATAAACTTCCAAATGAAGAAACATTAAAAAGAACAAGACTGTCTACATTAGAAAGGAGACAGATAAGAGGGGATATGCTAAAAGTATATCAAATTGTATTTAAAACACTATGTTAAAAGAATGCTAGGGTGGCAGAGTCAAGCACTCAAAAGGTAGGAAATGCCAGTAATAAGATAAAGCAGTCGTTCAGCTACTGGGCTGATGTAGCACAACAATTGCTATGGTTAATTGGGTTCCCCTCTCTCTCCTGCAGCTCTCTGAAGGATTCTGGGGAGCTCTGGCTTGATGCCTATCTGCATAAATAAGCAGCAGCACCATGAGACATTCCAAATACAGCAGAAAAAAAGCAAACAAAACTATGAAGCCCCTGTAAGGCTAGCAGATTTGGGGAAATGGGAAAGCCTGGCTAGTAGGAGGTGGGGGTTGCTAAGAAAGTTTGATTCCAGGAATGATTGGTTTTGAAAAAAACCCATTCCTTTTCCTTCACATGCTTCTCCCTGTGCTTCTTTCTGGGGCTCAGAATTGGGGACAGTTTTCTTGTTCTGTGTTTGTACAACACCAAGCACAATGGAGTCCTGGGCCATGACTAGGTCTCCTAGCACCACTCAAATACAAGTAATGCATTAAAATAAGGACAATACATTTTTGCATCAAGGATGTGGGGTTCAGGCCCACCAAAGAGAAGGTGCTTTAGGAGTGAGGACAGCAGCCACTCTGTTTTTTTTATTCTCACTATCGCTGCCCTGAAATATTTTCCTAATTCGCTTCGTGTTCTCTTCTGTTTTGGAGTGTAATCTCTTTTGGGTAACGTATGGGTGTTACTGCTTGTAAAAGTCACGAATAAATCTAAATAAACATTTTCACTCTGTCTCTGTGGAAGCTTGTTCAGCTCCATCCTACCAAGACCTTCCAAAGGAGTTGCATCGACTGTAATTGACATGCTTCAGTACAGACACACTTTACACTAGTCACCACACGTGGTCCAGCTCCACCCAACATGGGCAGGTCAGGGTCAGTTACCTGACACAGGGATTAGCGCTCACTTAGGATTGATGCCTTCTCTAGGCACTGGGACAACAGCCCTCACCTGCTCCCTGGGGAGTGTTTGGGCCACCTACCTCACTCTTCTTTTGGCCCTTGCCCATAGCGGTCATGGACAAGAGCAAGAACCAGAGGCAAAAGCCTATCAGAAACCAGCCTAGCGACTCAATGTTGATGTAAGTAGCACCACAGTCTGAGTTACCCTGGCCCAGAGAAGGACACCTCCTCCAGCCATTTCAGATACAAGCAACAGGCTGCAATGGGACATCAGATTAGAGCCATTTTTTTGCCAGGTGGATTAGCTGAGTCCTCCGAGTTCCCCGCTGCCCGGCCCAGCCACCGCGGCCGGGATTTAAAGGGCTCCTCTGGGCTTCCTGCCGCAGCAGGGAGCTTGGAGGAGCCCTTTAAATGCTGGCCCCAGCCCGGCGGCAGGAGCTGCGGGCTGGGATTTAAGGGCTCAGGGCTCCCCACAGAGCCTTTTAAATCCCTGCCGCAGAAGCTGATGCGGTCCGGCACGGCATACTGGCTCTTGCCGGTACACTGTACCAGACCGTACTGGCTTACTTTCACCTCTGCAGAGGAGCCCTTTAAATCCTGGCCCCAGCCCCAGCCTGCAGCTCCGGCGACCAGGCTGGGGCTGGCATTTAAAGGGCTCCTCCGAGCTCCCCGCCACAGTGGGGAGCCCAGAGGAGCCCTTTAAATCCCGCCCACAGCTTTGGCAGCCGGGCTGGGGCCGGCATTTAAAGGGCCCGGAGCTCAACGGTGGCTGGAGCCTCGGGCCCTTTAGTTCGCCCCGGGGGCTACCAGCCACCTCTGCAGCTGGGAGCCCCCTGAGTGATTTTAAGGCCCTGGGACTCCCAGCCACAGCTGGTGCCCCAGGGCCTTTAAATCTTGAGGCAACGCCTCTTCTGGATGAGGCCACCCTCACCAGGACTCCGGCCGTTCCAGTAAGTCCTGTGAGTTACTTTCACCCCTGATTAGCTCAAATGGTAGAGTCCTTGCTTTGTATCAGAGTGGTGACGGTTCCTGAATTCTCCAGCTTGCTCTGCTGCGGTAGGGGGAACCACCCCTTTTTATTGCTTTGCTCAAGCCTTTGAGCCATATCTGTCTCACTGTCTCATACTCAAGCCCAAACTCTCCTTCCTTCTAAACACAAGTTCCACAATACATCACTGAAGTAAACTGCAAGACACAAACTAGCACGGACTAAATTCTAAGTAATTTCTCTTTTAATTGACAAAAATACATTAATGTCCTATTGGAGAGAGTCCAGTGGAGGGAAACAAAAATGATTAGGGGGCTGGCGCACATGACTTATAAGGAGAGGCTGAGGGAATAGGGATTATTTAGTCTGCAGAAGAGAAGAATGAGGGGGGATTTGATAGCTGCTTTCAACTACCTGAAAGCGGGTTCCAAAGAGGATGGATCTAGACTGTTCTCAGTGGTAGCAGATGACAGAACACGGAGTAATGGTCTCAAGTTGCAGTGGGGGAGGTTTAGGTTGGATATTAGGAAAAACTTTTTCACTAGGAGGGTGGTGAAGCACTGGAATGGGTTACCTAGGGAGGTGGTGGAATCTCCTTCCTTAGAGGTTTTTAAGGTCAGGCTTGACAAAGCCCTGGCTGGGATGATTTAGTTGGGTTTGGTCCTGCTTTGAGCAGGGGGTTGGACTAGATGACCTCCTGAGGTCCTTTCCAACCCTGATATTCTATGATTCTATGATTCTACGCCTTGATTCTTCTCCCGCTTACACTAATCTTACCGTGTGTAATTCCACATACTCATTAGTGCAAAGAGAACCAACCCCCTAATTTTGAAAAGGTGCATAATGCACTAGAAATGGAAAATACAAATATAAAATATTATAAACTCTTTACTAGATGTCTATCATCATGGTGTCTAGGCATGATAGGTGGGGAGGTGAGAGAGGGGGGATCTGAAACCCTGAGGGGAATCAACACTGAACAGAAGGTTCTTTACACTCCCTTGCCCAATTTGTGTGGGTGTTATTCTTCACAGCAACCATAGGTGGCGGCCAAGACAATCCTTGATGGTTTCTATAGTGAACTTTTCTCAGACCGTTGCTGTCAATTCAAAAGGGAACATTCTGAATTCATTTATTTCAGGTAGATGAAATCAAACTGAGCACTGAACTGTCCACAGACTTTGAGTGTCTTCCCCTGGTGATAGCGAGTCATCACCCGCAGCTCCTGTGGTCAATGGGCTTCCAGTGTCTTGGCTAAGAGGCTCAGTCCCTGCAATTTGGAGTCCCGGTGGCTTCTTGGCAGGAGGCTGCTGAACCCTACTGCTCTCCTCCTTGGTCAACCCAGACTGAGCTGAGCTTTTAAATGCTACTGCCATTGGCAGCATACCTAGTAGAGGCAAGGGAGCATCGCCTTCTCTCTCTAAAGCAGCTACTTAATCCTCACCTCACCAGTGTGGAGTTGAGACACCCCATCACGCCACCACAAGCATTCAAATGAGGGTGTCACATTATCCGGCACTCTTGTTCAAATATACTTTTATTAACTCATCAGCAATGTCAAAATTTGCGGGCAAACTACGAGAGCAAAAATAGGGATCGGTTTTTGGCCAAAGTATCTGAAGATCATCTCTCTGGTCCCACGTACCTCCAAGCAGTGATTGACGTGTCAGGTACCACGTGCTAAACTGCTCTCCCAGAAAACCAATGATGCAAGGATTGAAAGATTCTCGTGTAACCCTTCGTTTGCTGGGTATCCACACCCCAGTGACAAAGAGGAATCAAGCCCCAAATGCAGTTCAATCCGTACTGTCCGCAGAGGCCTCAGGAAGTCTGTAAAAGGAGATTTAAGCTTTCTAGGTGTCACACACTAGCATTATTCGCACAGGTCCTTCTCACCAGACGTCAGTGACTTTGAAACAATCATGTTTATACCTCTGTTGAGACCAGAATACCAACCATATCTCATCTCCTGCATGCAGACCTTCCTTTTAGGAAGCACCTATCTCATTCTTTCAGTACATTCTAGTGAACAGTAGAAGAGATTACACCAGAACTTTGTATGCAGCCAAATGGAAAAGGTTTTTGGTCTGGGCAGCCATCACCACAGAGATTAGTCATAGAATACCTATTGCATCTGAACTCCTTTTGTCTCTCTATCAGTTCAGTGGCGGACACTCATCATTGTACAGGAAACGGGATGGCACTAGGACCCAGGAGGCAGCAGCCTGGAGCATAGGGGAAAAGCTGCTCTGCCCCACCCTCTCCTCTCCCCACCAGCCAAATTGTGCCAGGGCAGCAGGAGGCACAGCGTGGGAAGGGCAGAGGCCCCCTCCCGGGCAGGCTGAGCAGAGCATTCCCTGCAGGGCAGCTCAGCACTCGCAGAAATGTGTGTGGCAGGCGGGGGGGGGGAGTGGTAGGTATCACACAGGTCATGTGCCCACACCTACCCTCTGTTTGGGAGGGCAATGGCCTCCTGTACCCCCCCAAACTTCACCCATGAGTTCAAGTAGGGCAATTACTGTTGCCACCAGCACAATCATAAGGATTAGGCTGAGTGTTCTGAAACAATGGGCTAGGCATTATTATATTGTGTTTCACAATGCAATATATATGAAAAATAAACCGAAAATCTGGTGAGTGACATCACAAATGAGTCCTTCATATAACAGAGCTGGCCTTACCATGAGGTGAATTGAGGCAGCTGCCTCAGGTGCCAGACTGTGGGGGGGAGGGGCACCGCTAGGATCCAGAGTGTAGAACATTGTGTCTGCTGCTGGTGCATATGTTTTCTCTCTGCTCTAGATGCACAGAGATGGTGGAGTGCTGTGCTGGAGGAAGGAGGGCACAAGAGACATAACAGGCAGGCAGGAGAAAAGGTGAGAGGGAATAACAGAAAGCAGCAGGAGCTGCAGGAAGAGAGAGGAGGAGGAGCCTCTGATGTACCTCTCTAGCACCCCCAGGAGCCTGGACTGATTAACACCAGCTTCTCAGGGAGCTTCCAGTTTCCTGCTGCTTCCCTGAACCCGCTTGAGGAGAACAGGCAGTCAACTGAAGTAGTAGGAGCCAGTTAGGCCCTTAAGATGCTGATATCTTCCCTCACTCAGGCCCTGTTACCAGCCTGCTTATTTGCCCCCTTCAACTGAGTGTTGAGAGCCACTAGAGCTGGCACAGAACAGCAGTCATGAGTGAAAGAAGAAAATGCCCCTCTGGGGCAGCATTCAGAAAAAGCAAGCAAGCAAAGGAAGCTTTTCTACCTAAGCAGGAAGGAGCTCTCCTGAGATACAGAGACACAAACGTTCACGGTGAGCCTTCCAGCCCCAGTGAGGATGTGAGTGGTGAGGAGATGCCTGATCTTCCAGTTAGTCAGAGTGCAGGTGACCTGGCAGCTACTGCAGCATCCATATCTCCATCTCAAATGGATGTTACCATGCACATTCCTGAAAAAAAGTGTAGATCAGAGAAGAGTGTGGTGGAGGCGCAAGAAACAGCTGCTTCTGAGTTTAGTTCCTTAAGTCTAGATGATCCAGGACTGTGGACCCACTTGAGCAGTAGCCTGAGGGACTTCCTTGTACTGCATGGGCCACATCAAGTGAAAAACTTCATGTTCCCCAAAGACAATGAAAATAGAAGTTTCCATCCAACACATTACTGGCGTGAAATCCCCAATGGTGACAAAGTGGAGAGGCCATGGCTTATGTACTCAAAAACCCAGAATGCTGCATACTGTTTTTGTTGCAAACTCTTCCAGTCTAATGTTCCAGCCACATTGGGTTCTACAGGAACAAAGGACTGGAAAAATCTGGCTAGAAATCTGGCATGCCATGGGAAGGCAGCAATTCACCAGAAAGCATTCCATAGGTGGAAAGAGCTTGAGATGAGACTAAGGTTAAAGGCCACCATAGATGATCATCATCAAGAGAAGATTGCATCAGAGTCTCTTTATTGGGAAAATGTTCTGAAAAAGCTCATTGCCATTGTGAGAATGCTTGCTACCCAAAACTTAGCAGTGCATGGCATTTCAGATCAGCTGTATGTGCCAAACAATGGAAGCGTCCTTAAAACTGTGGAGCTGATTGCTGAGTTTGATGCTGTACTTCAGGATCATATAAGAAGAGTCACCACCCAAGAAATGTACACACACCACTACCTTGGAAAAACAATTAAAAATGAGATCATACAGTTACTGGCAACAAAAGTCAAACAGAAGATTGTGGCAGATCTGAAATCAGCAAGATATTACTCTGTTATTCTGGACTGCACACCTGACGTCAGCCATACGGAACAAATGACTTTAACGGTGCATTTTGTAACAACAACAGAACCTAGTGAAAATGTCCCTGCAATGGTGACTGTCAGAAAGCATTTTCTAGAATTTATTGACGTTGATAATACTACAGGAGCTGGTATGACAAATGTGCTTCTTAAAAAGCTGGAAGATATGGGAATTGCGATAGCTGACATGAGAGGGCAGGGCTGCGATAATGGTGCCAACGTGAGAGGAAAGAACAGAGGAGTGCAGACATGGATCTGAGAGTTAAACTCTCGAGCTTTTTGGTGGTCAGTGATGCTGCATCAGCTTCTAGTGAGGCTGCTGAATTTTTTAATGTAATTCAAAGCATCTATGTATTTTTCTCTGCATCAACTCATTGATGGCAAATTTTGAAGCAACATCTGGGAACACCCTCTCTGACACTGAGTGCCACATGATGAGAAAGTCAAGTGGAGGCGATAAAGCCTATCAAACAGCAAATTGGGAAGATAGATGATGCCATCGTTGCCATTATGGAGGATAATGCTATGACAGGAACTGTTTGTGGAGAACAGTGGCAGAGGGAAATAGAATCACCAGAAACATATATAACTTCAAATTTTTGTGTGGCTTAGTGTTGTGGCATGACATACTGTTTGAAATAAATGTTGTAAGCAAGAGACTCCAAGGTGTTGATCTTGATATATCTGGAGCAATGGAACAACTGGACAAAGCAAAGTCATACCTACAGTATTACCAGTCAGATGAGGGATTTCAAAATGTTCTGAAGAGTGCACAGAAGTTGGCAGAGGAACTTCACACTGAAGCTATTTTCCCACCCATTCAAGAATACAAGAGTCACCGACGAAAACATTTTGATTATAGGAGAATCTCATAAGAGACCCCAAACAACAATTCAAAGTTGAATTCTTTAACCGGGTGCCAGATTTTGCAATACAGTCAGTTGAAGAACGTTTCATGCAGCTCAAGGAGCACAGCAGTAAATTTGGGATGTTGTATGATATTCCAAAACTCCTCACTCTACCTGAAGAAGACCTACACCAGCAATGCAGGGCACTAGAGACAGTGTTGACACATGATGACACGCGCAATATTGATGCGAGTGATTTAGGTGATGAACTGAAAGCCCTTTCAAGATACATTTCAGCAGGATCAACTCCAAAGGCTGTTCTGGAATATATGTACTATGTGCCAGGCAATTATCGTGTACAGAAAAGGCAGGGAGAGAGGGGAGCATGAAAAGAGACACAGGTCTCAGCGGGGGCACAGGGAGCAGGACAGCCATGCAGCAGGGCACACTCTCTATCCTTTGCAAATTTCAGCTTGGGTCTCCCATGTTCAGGTGCCACCAGATGCTCTTTGGCTGCAGTTTGGAAGAGGTGCCCTCAGCCTGCCAGACTGCACAGAACACGGGACACCCTGGCGATGGGGATGTTCTAACACAACCAGAGAATGAGATTGTCACCCCTCAACTCACCCTGACTTCTGCTCTAGGGTACAGCTACGCTGGTGACTCCACATACGTGTATGCTCAGGCTTGTGCTATAACCCCCTACTGTCCACACTTAAACTCCAGCAGCACCTGTCTCAAGGCAGGCAGAGGGTGAGGGAGCTAGCAAGCCTCAGGGCCATGGGTAAGCACGTGCCTTATCTGTGACATGGGGCCAGACCCAGGGGCCAGTTTGCAGTGTGAACAGGGGGAATGTGCCAGCTCTTGAGATTCATTAGTCCTCCACCCTCATTCCCACAATGACCCTTTTCTTCCTGACCCTTCCCAGTCTAGGTCCCTGCCCCCTGAGCACTGGTGGTAGTGTGTGGCACTGACTGGCCACAGAAGGCAGCCTGGCTTTCCACTGCTCGCCTTAGAGGTGAAAATGGATCCTGCACTGAGAGCAGCAGCTTGGCCCACCAAGCAAACCCGGCTGCTGATCAATGCATGGGTGCAGTACACTGTGTGCCACGAATTTGCCCAGAGCACCAAGAACATTTCTCTGTATCTGGAAATTTCACGGAGGATGGAACAGGAGGCTTTCAGCAAATTCCATCCCCATGAAGCACTTGAGGCGCCTGTACAGGCTGCCAAAGACTTAAGCAGTTCTTCCAGGAGGGCTCGTCGTACATACTTCTTCTACAAGAAGCTGGACCAGGTTCTTTCCAGGGCTCACAATCCCCTGCTCAACCACGCTGGCCTCATTCTCCAAGAGGCAGAGGCGGCTCTAGCATTTCAGCCACCCCAAGCACGCAGGCAGGCTGCCTTCAGCAGCTTGTCTGTGGGACGTCCCCGGTCCTGCAGATCCGGCGGCATGCGTGCGGGAGGTCCACCGGTCACGCAGCTTCGGAATCCGCGGGACCGGTGCACCTCCCACAGGCATGCTGCCCTTGCAGGGACCGGCAGGGCGCCCCCAGTGGCTTGCCGCCCCAGGCACGCGCTTGGAGCGCTGTTGCCTGCCAAGAGGACACTGATGGGGGCCAGGGTGAGAAGGCAGCAGAGACTGTGGAGGACACCCCAAAAGCCTCAGAGGACGAGGAGAATGTGATTCTACACCTGTACCTGCAGGAGCAGGTTGAAGAAGCCCCCCCATGACGAACTGAGGAAGACCTCCCCGAGCTGTGTCAGGAACCAGAATCTGAGGCTTGTCAGCTACAATGCCTCCTCACCAATATCACTTCTTGCTCTGGTGCTTAATTCTCAGTTTTAAGATCCAGGGCATTTAAAATACTGTGCGCTCACTTTTCCTCCCTATTGCAGCAAAAACTCCAGCTGGTTCTTCAGGGTCACCGGCAGTGCAAATCTGCTTCCTCCACCTTCATAGATGACCAAATCCCTCCATTCAGCAGTATGTGATCCACTGGGCCTTGCAGGGCGATTGGCTAGTAAACTTTTCAGTTCACTGACTCACCTGCCCTGCGCGAGGGACAAAGTATTGGGCTATGGGTGCCATCGATGGCTCTTCACAGTTCAGAAACCCCATTCTCTGAAAACCAATTAGTAGTGCTGGAACTTTTCTTATGACACCCACCTGTGGGTACATCAGTGTTCACTGCCTCACAAACCTGCACAGCCACAACCCTGACAGTGGATGGGTCAACCCCAAAGTGGTTTACAATGGACCTATAGCTGTCTGGTGTAGCCAGCGTCCACAAGGTAATAGTATCAGAGGGATAGCCGTGTTAGTCTGGATCTCTAAGAGCAGCAAAGAATACTGTGGCACCTTATAGACTAACAGACATTTTGCAGCATGAGCTTTCGTGGGTATCCGACGAAGTGGGTATTCACCCACGAAAGCTCATGCTGCAAAACGTCTGTTAGTCTATAAGGTGCCACAGGATTCTTTGCTGCTTTTACACAAGATAATAGCCACCCACTTCTGAACTGGTGCGGCTTCCCTGAATCAAGAGTTCTGGTGCTGGAGAATTGGCACAAGCTCATCACAGAGCTCCATGTAGGTCTATTGCCTCATTCGGCACACAACTTACACCCTACCATAGGGTGCCGGTTCTCCTTCACCAGATGTGACAGTCACTAGAAGGACGCACCGTGACAATACAGGCATTCACATAACTCTACTATGTGGGCAGAATTGACTTGTCAGTGCCCCACAGGGTCAGCCATCTTCAATGTGTCAGAAAATGCTGGGGCAGAATTCCATCCAGCAGCTTGCTGAGCACCCACTTCACTGCATAACCATTTATCCCTCAGTAAGGAATGGGAGACGAACCAGATCATCATCCAATTGCTCCATGTCTTCTACCCAGTTCTGTGGGGAGTAACAATCAGAGAGTGACATGATTAAGAACTGCCACAGGCAAGCATGTGAAGGTGGAGGACAGTACCAATATCCCACAGCAAAGCGGTTCTTGTAGTATCTCCCTGTGACACACAGAGCCCTGAGATACCACCCCTGAAGTGGCAGGGCTATTGCTGTGTACTTACAGTGGCAGTGTGGCCACAGGGCTATGCATGTACACAGTGTTATACCTGTTTCCATCAACGCATAGGTGGGTTCTTGGCCATGAGTATGTGACGCAAATGGGGGCATAGTCTTAGCGTGAGGGGAAAAAGCACTCGCCAACATAAGCTCCAAATCAGACCAGTCACATTAAAAGAAAAAAAAAGGACCAATGCTGGTGTGACGTGGTGATTACTCTAGAGGTCACTTTCCCACATAAAGCTGAATCCAAAGCCCAGGGAAAGATTCCCTTTGATTCAGTGGGCTTTGGAGCAGACCCATAAAGCCAATTCATGCGCCACTGAAGTCAATGGGAGTTTTGCAGTCAGGGCGGGCTTAAGCCAGTGCGGGGCCCGATTCTTGGGGCATGTACTCTCCGGGTGGCACTTTGAATTTGCGGGGTTCTGGCCGAGGTAGCGGGGACGCGGGACTTGACGCGCTCCGCCGGGGGAACTGGACCGCGGGGTTGCGGTGCTCCGGCCGGGAGAGGGGGACCGCGGGATTGCAGGGCTCTGGTCGGAGTAGCGGGGCCGTGGGACATGCGGCGCTCCAGCGTGGGGAGCGGGACCGCGGGGTCCCTGGGCTCTGGCCGGGGAAGCGGGAGGGCGGAGTTGCGGGGCTCCAGCCAGGAGAGCGGGACCGCGGAGTTAAGGTGCTCCGGCCGGGAGAGCGGCGCTGCGAGGTTGCGGGGTTCTGGCCGGGGTAGCGAGACCGCAGGTTTGCGGGGCTCCGGCTGGAAAAGCAGGGCTGCAGGGCTCCGGCCGAGGTGGCAGGGCTGCGGGAGTTGCCCCGCTCGGCCGGGGAAGTGCGACCGCAGGGTTGCGGAACTCCGGCCGGGAGAGTGAGACCATGGGGTTGAGGTGCTCCGGCCAAGGGAGAGGGACCGCGGGGTCTCTGGGCTCCGGCCAGGGGAAGCGGGACGGCGGGTAGCGGGGCACCGGCCAGAGAAGCGGGGCCACGGGATTGCGGGGGGTCCGGCCGTGAGAGTGGGGCAACGAGTGTTACTGCGTTCGACTGGGGGAGTGGGACCGCCGGGTTGCGGGGTTCTGGCTGGGGTAGCGGGACAGCGGGAGTTGCGGCACTCGGGCGGGAGACTGTGACCGGGGGGTTGCGGGGCTCCGCCCGGAAGAGCAGGGTTGCGGGCCGCGGACCGCGGTAGTGGGGCCACGGGACTTGCAGCGCTCGGACAGGGGAGCGGTACCGTGGGGTTGCGGGGTTCCAGCTGGGAGAGCGGGTCCGCGGGTGTTTTACTAAAAACCTGATCTAATTCCTATGGGAATTATTTTGAGGCACATTCTATGGCCGAAGTGAAAGAGAAAGTCAGACGACAGTAGTTTCCTCTGGGCTTGGAATTAACCTGTGACTCGCTGGGGGCGTTTGGAATGTGGCCATTTTGCTTCCCTCTTCCTCCTTCCCTCTTGTCCCTTCTTCTCAGTTGGAAAACGGGCCACCAGAAAAGCCTGATTTCCACCCTGTGCCCCTTCCATTCGTGCTGTAAGCTGAAGGGCATTGTGACTTGAGAGTGAATTCAGCCAGTCAGTGCTAACTCTCCACAGGTGATTTGCATAAGTCAGTAAATGAGCCTGCAGGTTTCCGTGGGAGCGATGCCCAAGGCAGGGCTCAGGCTTCGGGTTTATGCTCAGGGTTCGTGGAGTCAGGGAGCGACAGGTGGCCGAGTTACCTCTGGTGTCACAATGTTACTGCTCAGGTTCCTCTGCCTGCTGCACCACCTGGGCAGTGACTGACAAGGGGAAGGTTTTGTGGATTTGAAACTTAGAAACCAGGAAGCGCAGGAGAGGACTGGCTTAGAGAGTTTGGCAGTAAAATGTAGGTTTTGTGGCAATATCCTGTGCAATTGCTACTGGATCCGGGACGGAGACAGCATTCCTGCCCCTCCCACCACCTCTTAGCTGGGCCTACATAAAAGAGACTAGCTAGAGTTTTGCACACTTATTTGTTTGAGACTGAGCAAATAAGGCCCAACAAATTACTGCTAGGATGAATTTTGCTGCCTCCTCTCCTTGACTAGAATACAAGCAGTTTCTGATTCTCTCAGATGAAGTCGTTCTTCTAAAATCAAGGGCAAGACCAATCAGTGGCTTTTTCACAACCCTCCCCCCCCCCCCCGCCCCGAGATTTTTTTTATTCAAACTGGGTTTTTAAAATTTATATTGAAAAAGGGTTTTTTTAAACTTATCCAGTATAAAATTTGAAATGATGACAAGTGATGTTAAGGCCTCTAGTTGCTCCAGCCTATTAAAGTAATTTAAATAACTACATATATGAAGAAGTCCATGTTTGCTGCCAAGTGTCAGAGGAAGTCAAAGCACTGAACTGTTGGAAGTCATTGCCTAAGAACCTGGGGGTCCAGAAGTTATTGAAACACTCAGCCAGATTTTGGCAGCACTAGCCTCTTCTGCGGGTGCAGAAAGAATATTTTCTTCATTCCAGTTGATGCAGCTACTTCATTCAAATGTAAGAAACTGATTGGGAGTTCGAAAAGGATGAAGGCTTCTTTTCCTCTTGTAATATATGAATAAAGGCTAGAGAGGAGGAGGTGTGAGCTACTACTTCTAAAATCTGGAAGGATGTTATGAGCAGGAACAATCAGTTCAGTGCACAAACTAGAGATACTTCTTTACCTCAGTTTGTTTGAAATGAAAACAAATGGTTCAGTCAACCTTTTTGTTTTTCTGTATCCTGCAAAACCAGCAAGTCAACATGTTTGAATGGATCCCAATTCCTAGCCTCATAGAAGACTAGGGTTGGAACAGAACTCAGGAGGTATCTAGTCCAACCCCTTGCTGCAGGCAGGACCAACCCCAACTTCATCATCCCAGCCAGGGCTTTGTCAAGCTGGCCTTTAAAAACTTGTAAGGATGGAGATTCCACCACGTCCCTAGGGAACCCATTCCAGGGCTTCACCCCCCTCCTAGTGAACTAGTGTTTCCTAATAGCCAAGCTAAGCCTTCCACAGTGCAACTTGAGACCATTGCTCCGTGTTCTGTCATCGGCCACCACTAAGAATTTCATGAGAATCAATCCCTCATTAGGAAAATAACTCAAAAATACAACTACAAAACATTTGGAATTAAATCAGTCCACCCTGACCTGTAGTGTCTGGGGGTGTGGGCCTCTGAGGCTAGACTGAGACCCTCATTGGCTAGAACCACCCAGTGAGCCAGTAACAATATCCACTCCTGTTACCGTCCAAGCCACCTCAGTCCAAGGAACAGCTGAAGGCTGCGGGAGACAGAGGGGTGCTGAGAAGGTCTAACTCATGACTGCCAACCCAGAGATGTGTTATTGGCTTTGGATGGGGGACAAGGAGCAAATCCGTCAGTCAGAACAACAGGTCCCTCTCGGAGCCAGGGAGACTGGGAATCCAGTCCTGCTGGCACTGCCAGCTCTGGCTTTCTGGAGGAGGAGGAAGCCCCCAGCTCCCCTAGCTGACCCTGAGGCACCTTCTGGTCCCAAATGGAGGTGGCCCTGGGTACAGCTATGGAGTGTCCCAGGAGCGTTCCGCTAGTGGCATTGTATTGTTTTCACAGCCAGTTTCGATCGCTGGTTGCTACCCCTTGCCCTGCTGGCAGGGCATTGAGTGGCACCCGTTTCCGGCCACCTGGGTGCGGAGAGCGAGGAGGGTGAAGGGAGGAGCAACCCCAAGCATCTGTCATTCAGCTCCATCTGATCTAGAGTAAGTAAGTGGAGTTCTCCAGAGCCATCCCCTGTGTGGTGGGAATATCCCACCACTGGGGCTCCCAGCCCGTCCCTTTGCAGGGTTTGTTCCCCAGGTGGAGGGCTCCTGTGCCTTGGGGTGGGATGTGTCGGGAGGAAAAATTGCCTCAGCAGAGGGGAGGTGGGCAGGGGAGCAGGCAGGCTCGTTAATGAGAGGCTGCTTTGAAGCCAGACTCATGGCTGCTCCCCACTCCATTCCAGGATGGAGCGAATAAGGCGGATGCTGAGGAGGAAGGCCGGGCACGGGGCTCCAGAGCCGGCAGCAAACATGAGGCAGCCTGCCCAGGAGGAGAGCGGCCCCTCTGTCCCCGCGGGCGGGGAAGAGGCTCGTGGCCAGCGGAAAGGGAGGAGCTGCTTCACCTGCTGGAGGAGGCGGAAGACAGCAGCTCCTCTAGCTGACCCGGAGGCACCTTCTGGGCCGAAACGGAAGTGGCCCCGGGTTCAGCTGTGGAGCAGAGAGCCCGGGGAGGGCAGGAGCCGGGGACGGCAGCTCTGGCGCTTCCACTGCAGGAAGCCAAGGAGCCAGGAGCTGCGCCCCAGGGGCCAGCAGGAGCCGCCAACCACCGTCGCAGCTGAGGGGCCTCCGCCGGCCCCAGCCTGGCCCCGGAGGAAACTCCCGCCGGCCCCAGCCTGGCCCTGGAGGAGCCTCCCACCGGCCCCAGCCTGGCGACTCAGAAGCCTCCCGCCAGCCCCAGCCTGGCGACTCAGATGCCTCCCGCCAGCCCCAGCCTGGCGACTCAGAAGCCTCCAGCCGGCCCCAGCCTGGCGACTCAGAAGCCTCCCGCCGGCCCCAGCCTGGCGACTCAGAAGCCTCCCGCCGGTCCCGGCCTGGCGACTCAGAAGCCTCCCGCCAGCACCAGCCTGGCCCCGGAGGAAACTCCCGCCGGCCCCAGCCTGGCCCCGGAGGAGCCTCCCGCCGGCCCCAGCCTGGCCCCGGAGGAAACTCCCGCCGGCCCCAGCCTGGCGACTCAGAAGCCTCCCGCCGGTCCCACCTTGGTGACTCAGAAGCCTCCCGCCGGCCCCAGCCTGGCGACTCAGAAGCCTCCCGCCAGCCCCAGCCTGGCGACTCAGAAGCCTCCCACCAGCCCCAGCCTGGCGACTCAGAAGCCTCCCGCCGGCACCAGCCTGGCCTCGGAGGAGCCTCCCACCGGCCCCAGCCTGGCGACTTAGAAGCCTCCCGCCGGTCCCAGCCTGGCAACTCAGAAGCCTCCCGCTGGTCCCAGCCTGGCGACTCAGAAGCCTCCCGCCGGCCCCAGCCTGGCGACTCAGAAGCCTCCCGCCGGCCCCAGCCTGGCACTTGTGGCGCCTCCTCCCAGGCCAGAGCAGGAGTTCAGTGACAGCACCAGCTCCGTATTCTCCTGCGGGTCCAGCAGCTCCTCCATGGGGTCTGGGAGCCCTGTGTTTCGAGGCTCCCTCTTTGGAGGTGAGGGGAGACCCAGGAGAAAGGGAGGAGGACTGGGGCGGTGGGGGACTAGTAACACCCTGTGCCCATGGGCTCGCCAAGGCACCGGGACTGAGCCACATGAGCCCCACTGACACCAGTGGGGGTAGCACAGCCACACCCCAAGGCAGGGGATGCTGGGTGGAGTCGGGGAGCTCTGGCCTCCCGTAATCATGTTGCGGGGGGGGGGGGGGGCTGACTGCCACGGGGCCCTGAGGCTGATGGGGCTGAGGGCGTCTCTGGGAGGGGCAGGGTGGGGCCCTGGTTGCCATGGGGCTCCGTACAGAGAAAGGGGAAACATGGAGCCTTCTCTGTCCACTGCATCCCCCCAGCAGCAGAAGGGATTAAACTTTCTCCTTCCCTCTCTGGTGCAGACACCCCCAGCGCCCAGGTGTGGTGGGGTGAGGAGGAGGAGGAAGAAGAGGAGGAGGAGGAGGAGGAGGATTCGTCCCCCATCACGCCTCAGAAGCCTCCCACCAGCCCCAGCCTGGCACTTGTGGCGCCTCCTCCCAGCCCAGAGCAGGAGTTCAGTGACAGCACCAGCTCCGTATTCTCCTGCGGGTCCAGCAGCTCCTCCGTGGGGTCTGGGAGCCCTGTGTTTCAAGGCTCCCTCTTTGGAGGTGAGGGGAGACCCAGGGGAAAGGGAGGAGGACTGGGGCGTTGGGGACTAGTAACACACTGTGCCCATCCGACCATCCCCCAGCCGGGGCCCAATCCACCCACCCGGTATCTGAGCCCTTCCCAGCCAGGAAGGAAACTCCCCCCAAACACCCTGGGGCAGGGGAGCAGCCTCCCCGTCTGGCAGGTGGGAACTGAAATGCAGAGGAAGGGCTGTGGGCCTGGTCACACAATCCTGGGTGTAGATCTGGGAAGTGGACTGGGTCCCGGCCTAGAGCCTTTCCCCCAGGGGCACCTTAGCTTCTGCCCCTTTATTCTCCCCTCCGGCTAGGGGGTCTGAGAGTGTGAAATGAACAGGGAGGGTGACGGGGTCCTGGCACACAACCTGGATGGGAGCTCCCCTTGGCTTGGAGCCCAGGCTCAGAGACATCTTTGTCATCCCGCTGTCCTTCTGTTATTGCTAGGAAGGGAGTCCCCCGATGAGGGGTCTCCAGGCTCCAGTAAGTCATCCACATTCCCTCCCGCATGTACCCCCTGCCCTGCCCTGCCCTCCGGTTTCTCGCTGTTGACTCTGGCTGGACTCTTGACTCCGGTCTCTGGCTATGACTTTGGCGTGACCCTTCTTGGCTCCAGATTTGGGCTATGAACCCCGGCTCAGTATTCTCCTTGCCTTTCTCTAGCCTCGCTCCAGGCCCTCCAGCCACCCGCTCCAGCCCTGCCTACTCCTCCTCGTGATCTTTCCCGACAACGGCAATTTCGACCACCCGGCTTCGACCTCCGGCGCAGATATGGACTCTGGCTCCGGATGGGCCTGCACATAGTCAACACCTGGCTGCAGTAGACAGGCCCCACCGTAAATCAAACCCCAACCCTGCCCCATGACCCCTTAGTCCCTCCCACCTGTCACCGGAAGTCCTGCCCCATGGGGGTATTACTTCGTGGTCAAGGCGGCCACATGACTGGAAGCCAGGTGTGTCATGTGACCCCTCTAAGAACTCCTCCCACCACCCTCTACCAATCAGGATGGGTTTCCTCCTGGAAGGACCACCCCAAGAGGAGATTTGACCAATCAGGGCGAGCTCTGGGGTGGGAGGGTGACCTATCCCGACGTGTGTCTTGTGACCCCTCTAAGAACTCCTCTCACTGCCCTCGACCAATTAGGATCGGTTTTGTCCTGACAGGACCACCCCAAGAGGGGATTCTGACCAATCAGGGCGAGTTCTGGGGCAGGGTGACCCCTCCGGGAGTGGGCTGTTTGACCCCACTAAGAACTCCTCGCAGGGCCCTCTGCCAATCAGGGTGCAGCACCATCACCTCCTAAGTCCCAGTGCTGGACGGACGAGGCCATCTCTCACCAAGGACACATGGTTTAGAACTCGTGGGAAGGCTGCGGAGAGAAAACCTTGACTCCTTCACCACCCCCGTGAGAACTTCGGACTCTGTCTTCGCCCCGAGGGTCTTTGACCATCCGAGGAGAAAGCGCTACATCAGCGACAGTGCCGAGGAGGAGGAGGGAGCGACCGAGGGGAGCCCTTCGGCCCAGCCGTTGATGGACACGCCGGAACCCGAACCCAAAACCCAACTGCTTGTGAGACACCCCGATGAGCATGGTGGCCTCTCTTTGTTCACCCCCTTCGAGGTGCAATGCGACTGCGGCTCGGGGGAATCACCGGCGCACAAGGTGAACACAGGTAAAGGAATGATTAAGTCAAGGGTGAAATTAACTTCCAGGACTTCCCGGTACTGCCGGAGTACTGAGGGGGCATGGCCTCAACCGGAAGGGGCGGGGCCTCTCAAGATTGAAAGGTCCTGTAGCATCGGCTGTGGCTGGGAGCCCCAGGGCCTTTAAATCCCCCCCACAGCTCTGGCAGCCGGGTTCGAGCGTGGATTTAAAGGGTGTGGAGCTCCCATGGCTGTGGGGATCCTGAGCCTTCCCCGGCTGGAGCCAGGATTTAAAGGGCCCGGAGCTCCTGCCGCTGCGAAGAGCTCTCAGCCCTTTAATTCCCTGCCCCAGCCTGGGTGCTGGAGCTGCGTGGAGGGGAATGAAAGGGCTCTGGGATCTATGCAGCCACGGGGAGCGCTGAGCCCATTAAATCCCAGCCCCAGCCAGCTGCTGGAACTGTGTGGGGGCGGGGAGAGATTTAATGAGCTCTGGGTTCCCAGCAAGCGCTGGAGCTCTGAGCCCTTTAATTCCCGGCCCCAGCCCAGCTCCTGGAGCTGCGGGGTGAATTTAAAGGGCTCTGGGCTCCCCGCAGCCGTAGGAGTTCTGAGCCAGAGATGAAAGTAAGCCGGTACAGGCCAGTACAGCGTAGCGGCAAGAGCCAGTACGCTGTGCCGGACCGCACCGGCTTCCTCAGCGTGGATTTAAAGGGCTCAGAGCTCCGGCAGCTGTGGGGAGCCCAGAGCCCTTTAAATCCCTCCTCCCCTCCCACCGCAGCTCTGGCAGCCGGGCTGGGGCTGGGAATTAAAAAGCTCGGTGCTCCCTGCAGCGGCAGGAGCTCTGGGCCCTTCAAATCCTGGCCCCAGCCCGGCAATGCTATGGCTCCCCACAGCCATGGCAGCTCCGGGCCCTTTAAATCCACACCCGAACACGGCTGCCAGAGCTGCGGGGGAATTTAAAGGGCTCTGGGCTCCCTGTAGCCACGGGAGCTCTGAGCCCTTTAATTCGCAGCCCCAGCCTGGCTTCCGGAGCTGCGGGGGGTATTTAAAGGTCTCTGGGATTCTGGCAGCTGTGGGATCTCCGAGCCCTTTAAATCCTGGCCCCAGCCCGAATGCTGGGGTTTTGGGGATAATTAAAGGGCTCTGGGCTCCCCGCAGCAGTGGGATCTCTGAAGCAGAGATGAAAATAAGCCATTACGGTCCAGTACGGCGTACCAGGAAGAGCCAATATGCCGTGCCGGACCGCACCGGCTTCCTGAGCAGGGATTTGAATGTCTCAGAGTTTTGGCGGCTGCAGGGAACCCAGAGCCCTTTAATTTTCCCCCGCAGCTCTGTCAGCCGGGCTGGGGCCATTTTTAAAGGGCTCGGTGCTCCCCGCAGCCATGGGAGCTCCGGGCCCTTCAAATCCACACCCGAATCCGGCTGCCGGAGGTGCGGGGGGAATCTAAAGGGCTCGGGGCTCTGCGGCGGCCTGAGCCCTTGGCCCTTTCCTTTGCCCCTGAGCCCAGGGTTAATTTGAAGACGCTGCGGCTCCCAGTCATAACCGATGCCTCAGGACCTTTAAATCTTGAGAGGCATCATCTTTTCCGGTTGAGCCCACGCCCCTTCAGGATTCCAGCAGTACCGGTAAGTCCTGGAAGTCACTTTCCCCCCTGCTGTGAGCCCTTTAAATCCCAGCCCCAAGCCAGCTGCTGGAGCTGCATGGAGGGGAATTAAAGGGCTCTGGGATCTATTCAGCCACGGGGAGCACTGAGCCCATTAAATCCCGGCCCCAGCCCAGCTGCTGGAGCTGTGGGGGCAGGGGGGATTTAATGGGCTCTGGGTTCCCAGAAACTGCCGGAGCTCTGAGCCCTTTAATTCCCGGCCCCAGCCCAGCTCCTGGAGCTGCGGGGGGAATTTAAAGGGCTCTGTGTTCCCCGCAGCCATAGGAGTTCTGAGCCAGAGATGAAAGTAAGCCGGTACGGGCCAGTACAGCGTAGCGGCAAGAGCCAGTACGCTGAGCCGGACCGCACCGGCTTCCCCCTGGGGGATTTAACAGGCTCAGAGCTCCGGCGGCTGTGGGGAGCCCAGAGCCCTTTAAATCCCTCCTCCCCTCCCACCGCAGCTCCGGCAGCCGGTCTGGGGCTGGGAATTAAAAAGCTCGGTGCTCCCTGCAGCAGCAGGAGCTCTGGGCCCTTCAAATCCCGGCCCCAGCGCGGCAATGCTCTGGCTCCCCGCAGCCGTGGCAGCTCCGGGCCCTTTAAATTCACACCCGAACCCGGCTGCCAGAGCTGCGGGGGAATTTAAAAGGCTCTGGGCTCCCTGTAGCCACGGGAGCTCTGAGCCCTTTAATTCGCAGCCCCAGCCTGGCTTCCGGAGCTGCGGGGGGTAATTAAAGGGCTCTGGGCTCCCCGCAGCCGTGGGTTCTCTGAAGCAGAGATGAAGATAAGCCATTACGGACCAGTACGGCGTACCAGGAAGAGCCAATATGCCGTGCCAGACCGCACCGGCTTCCTGAGCAGGATTTGAACGGCTCAGAGCTTTGGCGGCTGCAGGGAACCCAGAGCCCTTTAATTTCCCCCCACAGCTCTGTCAGCCAGGCTGGGGCCAGATTTAAAGGGCTCGGTGCTCCCCGCAGCCGTGGGAGCTCTGGGCCCTTTAAATCCACACCTGAATCCGGCTGCCGGAACTGCGGGGGGAATCTAAAGGGCTCGGGGCTCCGCGGCGGCCTGAGCCCTGGGCCCTTTAATTTGCCCCTGAGCCCAGGGTTAATTTAAAGACCCTGGGGCTCCCAGCCACAGCCGATGCCCCAGGATCTTTAAATCTTGAGAGGCCACGCCCCCTCAGGATACTGGCAGTACCGGTAAGTCCTGGAAGTTACTTTCCCCTCTGCTGTGAGCCCTTTAAATCCCAGACCCAACCCTGCTGCTGGAACCGCAAGGGCTCTGGACTCCCTACAGCTGCCAGAGCTCTGAGCCCTTTATATCCCCGCTGAGGAAGCAGGTGCAGTCTGGCACGGCGTACTGGCTCTGGCTGGTACTCCGTACTGGCCAGCTTACTTTCACCTCTGGATTAAGTGACGGTCGAGGTCGTGAGACATTCCATAGAGATCTCCTGGCCGCAGTGCCCATGACGGAAGGTGGTACGTTCAGTTCCGCCATGCATAATGACAGGTTTCAGAGTAGCAGCCGTGTTAGTCTGTATCCGCAAAAAAAACAGGAGTACTTGTGGCACCTTAAAGACTAACAAATTTATTTTAGCATGAGCTTTCGTGAGCTAAAGCTCACTTCTTCGGATGCATAGAATGGAACACACAGACAGGAGATATCTATGCATCCGAAGAAGTGAGGCTAAAATAAATTTGTTAGTCTTTAAGGTGCCACAAGTACTCCTGTTTTTTTTGCAGTTCCGCCATGACATTCATAAACACATCCCATCTTTAAGGTCCATGTCTGCTAGGAACTGAGCGCGTCTGGGTCACGGCCCGGACTAAGTCGAGCATGTTAGAACCATTAACCACAGAGCCTTTGTACACAAAAGCCCCTTTGTCGTTCCATGAAGAGAGATTTGTAGCCTGGCCCAGCTTCTTTAGCAGTACGAATGCATTTTTCTTAGAACACTTCTTCACGTTATCCAGCACCTGCTGAGCAACAGACTCTGAGCTCTTTGGTGTTTCTGGGGGGTTGCAGTTACATTCTGTCCCTGTTCTGGTAGAAACAGACTGATTTTCACTTTCTCCGCGTCGCTCAGCTTCATGTACATTAGGCACCTTTGAAGCTCCTCTCTGTAAGGTTTAGCCTTTTAGTATTCGGCTCAGTCGGTTCTTTGAAGAACAGACTCGTTTCAGCATCCAGTAAGCGAGTTGCGGTCGGTCGTTAGGCCCTCTGAGGATACAGAGGTCACCAGTGTTATGAGCGAAGCTTCAGATTTTTCCCAACTCTCCTTAGAATGCCGTTTTTTAGCCCCCCCGCCCTCTGGGGACACAGCGTCCATCAGTTTTCTGAATGAACCATCAAACTGTTCCCAAATACTAGAATATAGGGGAGCGGTGACGAGCTTATGGTTTTGGAAGAATGGTTTGTCAGTCCTTGGTATTTTATTCACAACCCCTAGAATGCATGCTCCGGGTTTGTGAATGTGTGTGGTTCTGCGCATGTTCAGAGTCCCTCGAACGCATGCTCCGGGTTTGTGAATGTGGGTGTTTTCTCAGGGTTTGCTGTGGCAGTGGCTGCTGAGGAACTGGAGTTGTGGTTGTTGTTTACCAGAGTCTTGTTTTGCCCTTGGGTTTGCCGGATATGAGGTTTGGACTGCCCGGATGCTTCATCTGCACTCTTGTGCTGTTTTGCGTTGTTAAAAGTCTCAAAGCAGATT
The DNA here is from genome assembly GCF_020497125.1 of Mauremys mutica. Lineage (NCBI taxonomy): Eukaryota > Metazoa > Chordata > Testudines > Geoemydidae > Mauremys > Mauremys mutica. Next base: position 119,116,966 of record NC_059075.1, read on the forward strand.
CCTGGTTCTTTGGCGGTTCTGGAGGAGGTGTCCTTGTAGCGCGGACTAAGCGTTGTCAGAAAAGTTGCCCATGCCTATGGGGTTGGGGGGAACCATTTTACAAAACTGAACTTTACCATCTTTCTCACCCACACCTATGTATTCACTTCAAATACAAAACCTCACAGAACAACCCAACCAATAAGCAAAATATATTTACTGGGCTTCTTCCATCCATCAGTCACTGATGCTGGTGAATTTTCCCTTTCAGCTGTCTCGTTCCCTTTTCTTCTGAGCTTGTTTTCCCTCTGCTCTAAGGATCTCTCATGTTTTCACCGTACTGTGGAGCAAACAGCATTATTATAAAACACATGAAACCGTCTTGTAAACTTAAAAACTAAATATTCATTAGGGTGTTTTTCTGTTTAAAAAGTCACAGCTTTAAAACAAATCATCCAGTTCAGGCTGTACGAGAAACACTGGTTTTGAGTTCATTTCTACCACTTAAAACATAAACTAAAAAACAGCAAACAAACAAACAACAACAAAAACCTCAAAAACATTTTTTTAAAATACATCTCATTTTGCAGAATAAAAACCAAACTGCTTTTAAAATCCATTTTAAACCACATTTTGCACAGGAAAAAACCTTGTTGGTTTGAAACAAACCAAGTACTTTTAAAACCCTACACCTATGCCTTGCC